>NW_025398442.1:0-4714 GCF_016433145.1 Gracilinanus agilis | reverse complement strand
TATACATACAGGAGTGAATTAAGGAGATAATTATTAAGAATAACTGAGAAAGAGCTTTAAAAGAATGCATGCCCTTTGATCCAGCAATACCACTATTAGGTTTGTACCCCAAAGAGATAATAAGGGAAATACTTGTAGGAAAATATTCATAGCTGCACTCTTTGTGGTGGCAAAAAATTGGAAAATGAGGGGGTGTCCCTTGATCGGAAATGGCTGAACAAATTGTAGTATATGATGGTTATGAAATATTATTGTGCAATAAGGGACGATAAACTGCTTGATTTCCACATGAGCTGGAAAGATCTACATGAACTGGTGTGAAGTGAGATGAGCAGAACCAGGAGATCATTTGTACACAGAAACTGAAACATTATGGGACGATGATACATAATCGACTTTGCTAGTAATGGCAATGTGATGATCCAGGACTATTCAGAGGGACTTATAAGAAAGAATGCCATCCACACTGAGAGAAAGAACTGTGGGAGTAGAAATGCAGAAGAAAATATTTGATTTATCACTTGTTTATATGGGTACAGGATGTGAGGTTTTGGTTTTTAAAAGATTATTACAAAAATGAATAATATGGAAGTAGTTATTGAGTGATAATACATGTATAACCCAGTGGAATTGCTTGTTGGCTCTGGGAGAGGGGAGGGGAAAAAGGGAAGGAAAGAACATGAATTATGTAACTATGGAAAAACACTTAAATAAAAAATAAAAATTGTAATTGCTAAAAAAAAGAATAGGTGAGAAAGGTCCTGAGTTGTGCCCAACTATTATAAAGCTTGAATAGAAAATTAATTTTTAACTCAGTTCAAGTCCAACTGTTTTAATGAAAAATAATATTTTTACTTAAAAAGAGCAAAAAGTGAGAAGTCTGGAAATCTCTTATACTCATGGCATAAGCTTGGCGATTTGAACCACGAATGCAAGGAACCTACTTTTACCTTGTAGTGGAGCACTAATTACAGGGTCAAGTCTTAATGTGCGAATAAACCTTTTAAAAGTAAAATTTGCAAAGCAAATATAGAATTCTTGATTGCTAGAGTTGGAAAAGGCAATAAAAATCATGTAGTTTTAACTCTTGTCCAGTGAAGGAGTCTTTTCTATGGTATCCTTGATTTGTTTACTTTCTGTTACAGAGAGCTCATTACTTTTTAAGGCAGTTCATTCCATCACTGGGTAGTTCTGGCTATAAGAATAAGAAGGACACTTTTTTTCTTATGTGGAAGCAAAATTTCCCTGCCTGTAACTTTCATCACCCACTTAGTCTAAGTTTTATCCTCTGGAACAATAAAGAACAAATCTACTACTCTCTCTATTTAATATTCTTCAACCAAGTAATTGACCAAAAAAAATAGTCATTGTCTTCTTCATACTGAATTAGTTCCTTCCATCCTTTCTTATATGACTTGGTTTCTGGATTATCCTATTATGCTGGTTGTTGTGCTCTGGATACAGTCCAAGTTGTCACTGTTGTTCCTATATTGTTCAGAATTGCTTGTTGACTGAATGAAATACAGTACTCCTGATGGACTCACACCACTGCAGAGTGTCATGGAATTATTGTTTCCCGTGAACTGTCTGGACACCATTCTTGGATTACTATAATCTAAGAGTACAAAAGTAGAGTGGTCTGGTACATAAAGAGCCAGTCTTGGAAGGAAGGAAGGAAAGAAGGCAGGAAGAGAGGAAGGAAAGAAGACAGGAAGAAAAAAGGGAAGGAAGGAGGAAAAAAGTAAAAAAAAAGAAGGAAGGAAAGGAGGGGAGGGAGGGAAGAAGGAAAGAAAAAAGGGAGGAAGAACAGAAAAAAGAATGAAGGAAGGTTGAAAAGAAGGGAAGAAATGAACATTTGTTAAGTACCTACTGTATGCCAGACACTGTAATAAATGCTTTATAAATATCATCTTATTTGATGCTCATTAACAACTGGGGGAGATAGGTACTTTTATGATCCTTACTTTACAATTGAGGAAATTGAGGCAGACAGAGGTTACAGAGGTTAAGTGACTTACTCAGAGTCACATAGCTAACTAAGAGTCTGAGGCTGGATTTAAACTCAGTTCTTCCAGACTCTAGGCTGACATATTCTGGCTGTTAGACCCTGGGCAAGTCACTTAACCACTTGTCATCCACATCTACACTCTAAGGCTGCTTGAAGAGAAAATGCTGAATTGGAGCTCCGTACACACCGCTGACCCGACAGTCCCAGTTTAGAATGAAATCACAGTTTGTAAGCCATCACCTCCCACCATTGGGTCACATTAAGCTGCTGGTGAGCCAAAAAATGTAGATTTTTTTTATATCCTTGAAAAGATAGGACTCCCTTATCTTATACCTATGGAACTGATTGTATGATACTAAATGCAAACTTTACATTTCTGTCATGAATAATTGGTCTCATTGGTTACAGCCAAGCCACCTGGTCTACTGAGATAATTTTGAATCTTTATTTTGGCCTGAGGGTTTTCTTGGCCTGAAAGCTTAATATGAGTCAACAGTGTGATATGGCAGCCAGAAAAGATGCCTTGATCTTAGGCTGCTTTTAAGAGAAGCATAGGCTCCAGAAAGAGTCTCTCTGTGTTCTTCCTCAGTCAAGACTACATCTGGAGTACAGTATTGTGTTTAGTTCTGGGCACTGCATTTTAAGAAGGACATTAACAAGCTGGACTACATTCAGAAGAGAGTAACTAGGATGGTGAGTGGATTTGAAACTATGCCATCAGAGAATTAGTTGAAGTAACTCAGGATGGTTAGCCTGGAGAAAAGAAGACTTGGCGGTTTAGGGGGGGAGTGCACATGATGTCTGTCTTGAGATATTTGAAGGTCTGTCATGTGGAAGAGGGATTAGACTTGTTTTGCTTGGTCCCAGAAGAAAGAATTAGGAGTGATGGTTGAAGAGCGACAGTTTTCAGCTCCATATAAGGAAACAATTCTAGCAATTAGAGTTGTCCAAAAGAGGAACAGACTGATCTGAGATATAGTGAGTTTCCCATCACCAGAGGTCTTTAATCAGAAATTGAAGAATGACCACATCTTGGGGATATTTTAGAGGAGGTTCCTAACAAAGGTAGGAGTTGAACTAATTGACCTCTTAGGGGCCCTACCAGCTCTGAAATTCTAAGATTCTACCCTCCCAGATTTGTGCCTTTTGCAGATGTCCTAAGCATACTCTCATCTGTCTTCATCCAAGTCAGTGATATAATTGTTGGACTGGACAGAATCAAAGACAGAGTCATGTGGAACTCTGTTGGAGATATCCTTCTCAGTTGACACAGAGCCATCAATGGAAACTCTTTGGATAATTCTCATTCTGTGAGAATGTGTTCGCTTCCTTTTCAAATTTCTCACTGTTCTTTGTTTTAACTTGTCTTTGTATCGATCACACATTCTTTTATACTACGCTTTTCTGTGACAATATATGGGCATCCTTGCTTCTATTAGACAGTTGATTTTTTTGAAAGCAGAGTTGGTGCTGTAACTATTTTTGTATTCGAGTTGTTAATCAGCGCTTGTATGCAGTAGGTGTTGGATAAGTGCTTGATGATGCATGGTGGTCAAAGCACTTTAGAGTTCCCTTCACTATATCACATTTCATCCTCTTATCTCATAGGAGTTTTCCCCACTAGTTTTGTTAAATTGAGCTATTTAAACCAATTGCACTATTCCCTGATTTCCCCACCTAGTAATACAATCATAATGAGGAAAAAGGTCAATATAAAATAGTAGCAAATATAACCTTCTTGAACTTTTACAAATATAGGCTAAATCATTCAAAATAGTCCCTACTAAGGCTTTAATGTTAAATATTTATCTGTGTATATGTACAGGTATCCCTTTCACATTATGACTTTCTCCATCACATTTTTTTTTGTCAATTTTTTTTTAAATTTTAAACCCTTTACTTCGGTGTATTGACTTATAGATGGAAGAGTGGTAGGGGTAGGCAATGGGGGTCAAGTGACTTGCCCAGGGTCACACAGCTGGGACGTGTCTGAGGCCAGATTTGAACCCAGGACCTCCCGTCTCCAGGCCTGGCTCTCTATCCACTGAGCTACCCAGCTGCCCCCTCTCCATCACATTTTGATATATTGTGGGTCAGCATAAGAAATTAAATGGGAATTTTTTTTGGACTTTGTGGAAGCTGCAGAACAGATGACATGGGAAAACCAGCCAACGACACAGAAAAATGACATAGACAATGAAACAGAAAAGGTTGAGAAGCTTAGAGATGCATAAAATATATGTATGGCATTACATAATACCAATATCTTTTAATATCATAAATATACACAATTAATTTTACTGTAAACACTCTATAAGAGAAAAAGATAAAATTCAGACTTTTTCTCTGATAGGAAGGGAGGGCCCCCAATTTTTCCAGATCACAGGGGTGGGGTGATGTGGAGAAGGGGGTACACTTTTAAGATGTGGAAGCAGGGCAGGAAGTGGATTGAGAGCCAGGTCTAGAGATGGGAGGTCCTAGGTTCAAATCTGACCTTAGACACTTTCTAGTTGTGTGACCCTGGAGAAGTCACCTAACCTCCTGTTGTCTAGCTCTTACCACTTTTCAGCTTTGGAACCAATACACAGTATTGATTCTAAGACAGATGGTGAGGGTTTAAAAAAAAAGATATGTAAGGATACCCGCTTCTCTCTCTCTCTCTCTCTCTCTCTCTCTCTCTCTCTCTCTCTCTCTCTCTATATATAT
>NW_025398441.1:0-1630 GCF_016433145.1 Gracilinanus agilis | reverse complement strand
TAATAATATTATATATGTTATATATAAATAAGCAAATTGATGTCAGAGAGATCAGAAGAGGCCAGATTGGATTCTGAAAATACAGCTGGTCATTTGAATCAACAGTTTGACTAAGAGAGATGAAATGATGTTTGATTTATTCCAACATTAAATATAGCTGATGAAATGGGGTGAGATAAAATGTCTTGAAACCAGTTTAAAGAGCTTTAAATCGATTAGCTGGGTCACAGGAGTGGGTAGAGGAGTGTAAAGATGAACTAAAGGGATTTAAAGAGGTGGATTTTTATGGTAAAATCTGTACAATCAGTGACAAGCCTGAATTTTCAGTATTTGGAATTCACAGAAAGTGAGAGAAGTGGGAGGTGACAGGTCAATGGAAAGGATGAGTACATTTTTCCAGATGGAAAAAAAAAAAAGTTGTGTCTATAGAATGGGGAAGAAGGAGTCGATTAAAGAAAAGTGATGAACGTCAGATCTGTCAAAGAAAGGAGTAATATGAATTAAAGGACAAATATCCAATATTAAGTTCTAGACGGAAAGCAGAGGACACTGGGTGGCATTGGCTTAGTCAGTGTGTGAGAAGATCAAAAGAGCCCATCCATGTGGTGCTGAATTGGAGAATGAAGAAGGGGAAATCTCAAGTCGGATAAGGATTAATTTATTTGGGAGAAAATATTTAGAGAGTAATTCCATAAATGTCAGCATCACATACCTACTTTTCAGCCATTGATTTTTAGTTGATTAAAAATGAAAGAAACGATAAAAAGGTACTTAATAAAAGTGAACATGATAGACATTGTATAGAATAGAGCACGAATATATACTTAAATCAGTCAAGTCCTGCCTTTTGTCTTTATTATCAATAACAGCTCTCCTCTAAGGGCCTTACATCGTAGGCCCTGGGGCTGGTCTATTTGAGAACAAATATTTGCAGTGATGAAGGCCAGAAAATAGAAAAATTTGCTTTGCTTTCACACATGCTTTGTAGTGAAGTCATTTGCCAATGTGGAAAAATACCCTGTTCTTTCTTCCCAGTGGTGTGTTGGGTAAGGGGGTAGCTTACTGCTTCACAGTGTTGATTTGAAAGTTGTTTGGATGCTAAGCATTCCACCTCAGAAGGCCTGAGACAGTGGGAAAGCACAGTATCAAGTCATTTGAAGTGGGAAAAACGACTCTGATGCAAAGCCCTACTTTTCTCCTTTTCTTCAACTGCTTGGCCCCCTACAGTGTTTCCAACCCCAGAAGTGTGAACGGTAAAGCAAAGTAAAAAAAAATACCATCAGGTCTGGGGAGAAGTCTCATCTAAATTTGCCCTATAAGCATAAAGTCATTCATTCCTGCAACACTTTCCGGTAGGCAAGTGAAGACTCGGGGAACTTTATCTTAGTGAACTACTTTAATGAAGGAGGAGGAGGGGAGAAGAAACTTCCAAAGATTTTTTTTAATTGTTTGCCCCAAGGTAATGTGAGTTGACTGTTAAACTGTAAAGAAAGTCCAAGTTTCCTCACTTCTCTTTTTCTTGTGAGTGAAAATTTATTGCTGGTATTTTTTTTAAATTGTTAATAAAAGTCTCAGAAATTCTAGGCAGTATATATATATATATATATGTTCATATCTTTATATATATATA
>NW_025398440.1:0-3711 GCF_016433145.1 Gracilinanus agilis | reverse complement strand
TAATAAATGCCTCATTTCTTGAAGCTCTTCCAACATTTGTCATTTTCTTTTTTGATCTGTCAAGCAAGAAGCATTTTTAAAGCATTTGCTATGGGCCGGGCAATGTGGGGAACCCTGGGATATAAAGAAAGGGGGGAAAAAAAAACCAAAGACTATTTTTAGCCTTTGATATGTTTTTATTTCATTAAATATTTCCAATTTACATTTCTTAAAAAAAATGTAACATTCATCAAAAATTTTTTTTGAGTTCCAAATTCTCTCCCTCCAATCATGCCCCTTCTTCAAGGCATTCAAAACATATTTTTGAAATATTAGCCATGTGGCAAAATAAAACACACATAATCACACAAACAGAGGGAAAATGTCCTCTAATCTGCACTCCGTGTTCCTCAGTTCTCTCTCTGGAGGCGGAGAGCATTTTTCATCATAGGTCTTTATAACTGTCTTGGATCATTGCCTTGATCAGAATAGGGAAGTCTTTGACAGTTGATCATCATTATAAAATAGCTGGTACTGTGTACAACCTGGTTGTGCTGACTTTGCACATCAATTGATATAAAACTACTAAGGTTTCTCTGAAACCACGCTACTCATAATTCCTTAAAATTTTTTTTCATATTTATTTTATTTTTCTCAATTACACATAAATAAAAAAATTTAGCCTTTATTTTTAAATAACAGGAGGTAAGGCGTTTATATAGAAGGCCAGACTTGACTATTAACAATTTTTTTATGCCCTTATTCTCTGTCTTTGAATCATGGATGTGTTTCAAGGCAGAAGCGTGGTAAGGGCTAAACAATGGGAGTTAAGTGACTTGCCCAGGGTCACACAACTAGGAAGTGTCTGAGGCCAGATTTGAACTCAGAGCCTCCTGTCTTTAGGCCTGGCTCTCACTCCACTGAGCCACCCAGCTGCCCTCAACTATTAGCTATTAACAAGCACCTACTATCTAAAGAAGAGCTAGGCGAACTTTCTAATGAGCAGGTGGAGAGAACTGATACACACATCCCTCAGTGACGGGTGAGCAAAAAAGGGGGACTGTCCACCCATTGTAGAAACACTTTCTGATCAGATCTGGTCACTGGGTGTGAAGAAAATTTTGTATATTATTACATGGCAGGAGAACTGAACTGCTCCAGAAAGTGGCAAGGTACAGAACCAACCTACAAACAATGAACATAGTCAACCTGCCACTGCCGCCAGCCAAGGTGTAGACAAATAATCCTGACGATAACTCATTAGAATGAATCATTCAAGTGTAGGTAAAGATAAGTCAGTCAGTGACAAGAGCACTCAACTCATCAGAGAAGTCACTAGGCTAAGTTACGATGGCACAGGCAAACCTGAAGACAGAGGTATTGCCCGTGGACAATGGATTCCATATGTTTATTGTTGTGCCTGTGCATTGCTGAATATCTGAGTATTCTATTATTTTACTGTTATGCTCTTTGACAATGTTTTTTTCAATTCCTTTGATTACAGGCTGGTGCTTCCAGTTGGATTGTATTTTTGTAGGCTAACCAAGAGTTATTTTTACAGAGAGATGTGAGCCAGCCATGTCTTGTTGGTCATAATTGAATGCTGTATACTATGAAAAAGTATGTACTTCTGAAATGGGCATGTGTTATGTACTGCCAAAGGACCTCAGTTTTTTAAGTAAAGAATGTGATGCGGTTCTCATGTGGGGTGGTTAAGGGAAGGGAGCCATGGAAGACTTGAAGAAGGATGAAAATGCGAGGAATACTTTTTGTGGGGGATAGGAGAGCAAATTGGCTAAGGGGATGTCAAAGGGTCGCTTTGGGGGCTACGAGGACCTTGTTGCATTTATGTACCAAATTTGTGGTCAACCCAGGCAGTGTGATTTTTTTTAAATCTTGTTTATTTTTTAAATGAATTTTTATTTCTAAATGTCCGATACTGATTACCGTGCTCCAAGTATTCCTCCCCCATCCCTTCCCAGAGAGCCATCACATGTAACAACTAGCATTTTTTAGAGAAAATGAGAAAGGCAACTTCAAATCAGCAAAGTCTGAAAACATAGGCAGAGTTCAAAAGTCATGTCCCTTCTGCAAATAAATCAGGGAAGGAGGTTTCCTCAGTATCTCTTCCTTCAGAACAAGCTTTTACTTTGTAATTTTGAAACATTCTCTACTGGTGTTTTTGTTCTTTTCTCTTCCATTTACATTGCTTTCATGGTGGTGTGGGGGCAAGAAGATGGCACAGTGGATAGAGTGCCAGGGCTAAAATCAGAGAGATCAAATCTGGCCTCAGACACTTTAGTCACTGTGTGACCCTAGGCACGGCATTTAACCCTGGTTGCCTCAGTTTCCTCCTCTGTAAAATGAACTGGAGAAGGAAATGGCAAGCCACTCCAGTATCTTTGCCAGGAAAACCCCAACTGGGGTCAGAAGAGTCAGAGCTGACTGACGTAAGGGCAAAGTCATGGTGTATTCTAGTCCCTTCATTCTCTTTCCGTGCCTTTCCGTGCTTTCCTGGCCTCATCATAAGCCACATTTCTTAGAGCATAATATCAGTCATTTATAGCCGGGCCGCTTCGTTTGTATAGCTATTCCCTACCCCGGGGGGATCTTACTCTCCTTCCCAGTCTTTGTCACCACAAAACGGGCTGCTATCAATATACTGGAGAACAGTGTCTTCCTATAGCGAATCTCCTGGGAGTAAGCGGCCAATAGTGGAATCTCTGGGTCAAAAGATATGAGTATTTAAAGAATTTTAGGCACATGTTTCCAAATTACCCAAGTGGGAAATGCAGGTTGGGGCCCTTCCAAAAATGGAAAACCCAGGAGGTCCACAAGGAGATTGGGCTGGGCGGCAGGGCAGGGCCGATCGGAGGAGGCCGCTGGCAGAATTAGGGCTGCGCTCGCTCGCTCGCTGGCGTGAGACTGCCACTGAGGCACGGTACTGAAGTTCTAAGTGAGAGAAGCACACACGGGAAGGAATAGAAGTTTGCTGGTGCTGTTTCCTCCCCATTGGGAAGGAAGCTCCCTGCTGGATGAGAATACTTGGATGTTCAAGGAGAGGAGCCCCAAGCAGTAAGGGATGAAGGTGGGTAGCCTAGGGAGGAGGGGAGGGAAGAGACAGTGAAAGAGAGAAAGGAGAGACTGAGACCCACACAGCCAGAGAGAGGAACAAAGGGGTAGGCAGGGGGCTGGAGAGAAAGAGGCAGAGAGAGGCCGTGGGAGAAACAGACAGACGGACAGACAGAGACTGGGACAGGGACAGAGAGCGGGCTGGGGCGGGAGAAAGGAAGAGACAGACAGATCAAGGGAGAGCTCCTGAGGAGCTCGGGAGGCTGAGGAGGGGTCTGGAGGTGGGGAGGAGACTGGGGAGTTTGCTGCCCCGGGATGATCAGGGAACCCATGGGAACTGACAGGATCAGGGAGAGGGAGAACGCGTCCGGGGCCCAGGACGGAGAGTGCCACCAGATGTACCATTTCCTCTTTGCCCATTGGGAACTTTATGCCAGTGTGGAGGTGGGGGTGGGGCGCTGAAAAGTAGCAGCGCCAACGAAGCCGCCCCCCCCCAACCTCCCAGGCGATCCACCCTGCGCAGGCGCAGAAGGAGCTCCGCTACGACGCGGTCGCCCACACACTGAAGGAGGGGTCGCTGCAGAGAGGTTGCTGCGCGCAGGCGCATCGCCATTCGATCCACCCCTCCTCATTTCTCCGGCTGCTGCTGTTGGTGGTGCC
>NW_025398439.1:0-2386 GCF_016433145.1 Gracilinanus agilis | reverse complement strand
TATATATATATATATATATATACTACGCACATGTGTGTGTGTGTATGCTACAGACTTTCTCATTATCTAAAAGTTGGAGTCTGTCCAGCTAGAAGAATGAGAATGATAGTTTGATATTCTAGTCTATTATAATGAGCATATAGGATCATATATCTAAATCCAGAAGGGCTCCTCCAAAACTATTTAACCCTTTCATTTTATTCTTGAGGAAACCGAGGTTTAAGGAAGATATATGCCACAGGTTGTATCAGAGAAAGGATTTTGAATTAAGGTCTTCTCATTCTAGAAGCAGTTTCTTTTCAACAGTACAGGAGGTAAGTCATTCTAACTGCTTAAAGTTATGAAGTCCAAAATAAAAAGTTCACTATTCCATTAAGGTTTTCAGCAGAGTTCTAAAAAAAGAATTGTGCCTTAATGAGAAACAGGGTTATTGCATCAGCTATAGAAAGTGAGGAGAGACTTGTGAACAACAGTGTCACCAACAGAGGACTTTCCATTCCATGCTGATCCTGCTAATGATACCACTGTCTACTACAAAGAAGTAGAAAGAAGCCTTCCCCCCTCTTGCTGCTTGAGAATTCATTTATTGTCAAAAGGAATGACAAGAATTCACCCACCAAATAATGATTTTTAAATTCACAATGTATCTTGTTAGATGATGTTATCAATTATCATCTTTGGGGGCAGCAACAATATTTCCAAATGCTAATTGCTATCATTGATTTTTTAACAGAAAATGTCTATTTTCCCAAAGCAAGATATCCCCAACATTTAATCTAAGAAAGCAAGGTAGGATAGAGGGAGACATTCAGAAGCTAGACTATGATACACTTTATATTGAGAAGACAAGATTTGTTAAAAAACAAAAATCAAAACAGAAAAACCATTTCATAATAATGTCACTGGAAAAAATAGCAGTGTAGACTTAAAATAAAACTTTTTATTGGTGTGTTTTTGATAGGTGGGGGAGCGATAGCAGTGGGAGGTCATGTCTAAATCTTGAGAGAAATGTTGTAAGTGATGAAGAGAAATATAAGGAAATAAAAATACAAGAATAGTAAGTTGTGGGGGCAGCTGGGTGGCTCAGTGGATTGAGAGCCAGGCCTAGAGACAGGAGATCCTGGGTTCAAATTTGAGCTCAGACACTTCCTCACTATGTGACCCTGGGTAAGTCACTTAACCCCCATTGCCTAGTCCTTACCGCTCTTCTGTCGTAGAACCAAAAAAAAGAGTATTGGTTCTAAGACAGAAAGTAAGGTGTTTTGTTTTGTTTTCTAAAGAATAAGAAGTTGTGAAATTCAGAAAAATAGTGGGAATGATATTTTATAGAAAAGAGCATTGACAGGTTCTTATGGTTCATGGTTCAGCATATTCATATTATGGCTTTTAAAACCTGAAGAAGCAAAATAAAAAAGCCCCACACTAAGAAATCTAATTACCTGTGCTAGACAAGTAAATCTCAAATTAGACAGAGAATGCCCTTGGGATAGTGGAGAGTTATGAATATTAGAAACTTTAATATTTTTTAACCTTTGCTTGCTTCCTAAAAAGATAAAATCTAAAGATACATTGAGATAAAGCTCCAGGCATCATTGCAAGAAAAGACCTGATGACCTTCCAGGAATACTAGATACCAATTTTAAGAGCCTTCAAGCAAAGACTAGATGACCACTCCTGTCAGGTGCATTGGTAGAAGAAACTTAAATACAAATTGAGTGAGAGGGCCCCTGACATCCTTCTCATTCTGAAATCCTGTGATTCTGCTCAAATAAATTCAGTGACATATTATTCCAGGATAAAAGTAAAAAACAAGAAAATTCCTTACAATGGAATTTAAGGCCTTTCACAATTAACCTCCAGCCTTATTTTCCAGTCTTATTTTACATTAATCTTCCCTTACTCTAGGTAAGAGACTCAGAGTCTAAATCTGGAAGACATGTTTTAAGGAAAAAAGAGATGTGGGATCATGAGAATGGTGACAAATAAGTAATAAGTTGTGAAAAAGAAACATAAAATAGGGTGGAAATATTGGTTTTACAAAACAGCTTCAATATCATAGCCCATGACCTAGAGTCTTTGCTCTAGTCCCTGGTTATAAACAAACTCGATTACTGAATGTGTCCCAATTGCAACATTCCACACATTAGCAGAAAGTAGTCCATATGCTAAAATAGTCTGTCCTCATTTTCTTCTCTCAGAATCCTTGTGTTTCTTTAAGACCTATCTTAGGTGCATCTTCTGCTATGGAACCTCTCTGATCACTCTAGTTCTTAATATACCCTCACTCATTAAATTACTGAATGCATCCTCACTCATTAAATTTTCTTGTATTTATTTGAATATGTTTATATATATATATATTGTATATATATATATATATATATAT
>NW_025398438.1:0-7653 GCF_016433145.1 Gracilinanus agilis | reverse complement strand
CGGGGTGGGGCAGGGAGCAAATACTAATTCTGGGAGACAGCCCCAGGACAGCAGACACGTCCCTTCTGTCAAGAAGTCACCCGGCATCATCCACTTGCTCTAGCCAATAGCCCCACGGGCCCTAAAGGCAGCCAGGAGCGCTTGGCTTTGGGCTCAGAACTGGAATTTTCCGCAGGCTGCACCTTTCTGCTCATGCCCACCCACTTTTCCTCCTGAAATTCTCCTCAAAATCAGATCTGGGAGACGCCCCACCCCAACACTGGGTGGACTCTGGAAAAAGCTCTCTGGAGGCAATGGCAAAGGAAGGCTCTTGGTGACTTTAGGCACCAGAGACCCATCGAGCCATCTGTGTGCCAGGCATCTGAAGCCCTAACCTGCCTATTGTTGCTGTAGTGACAGGGAAGCACGCCGCCCCCAGCAGGGTTCCTTCCTGTCCCGGTGCCCCTGCTCTCTCTTGTGGTCCTCTCTCCTCGCCTAGTCTCTAGAGTGGACGCTTGGTGAGGAGTGATGGAATGGGCTGAACCCCAGCAATCTGATTTCCACGGATGAAGCCCTGGCTGTCCTATGGGTCCATCCAGTTTCTTCAGGGACACCAGCGAGTACCCCGTGTGGCTTGGAGGAACGGGCCTTGGTCATCTAAGCGCTAAATGCACCTCCCGTAGAAAAGGGAGGGAGAGAGATGGACAGCCAATGATTCTTAGTTGTGATGGCACAAGCTAGCCCATTGCTTGGGGACTGGTGCAAATGGGACCCAGGGTCCCTTTCACCTGTCATTGGGTGAGCTTTGAGCTTCCCTTTATAAAGAGCCACATCCCTGTGACAGAGCATCCCTGGAACTGGATCCTTGATCGACTCTCTCGCCTTTTCCTGCCCTCAGACTACGCTGCCACATTGGTGCGGCCCATCAGCTCTCTATACTCGCTTTCCCCTTGCTCACTGAGAGCAGAACAGGTGATCTAAAGAAAAGAAGTGCCCAGTGAGGAGTTTGGGCTGACAGAGGGCTCTCACTAAGGCCTCAGTCGGGTCTCGAAGATGCCCCTTGGGCCCTCTGCAGTGTGGTGCACTGTACCAGCCTTTACTCCTGTGAGCAGATGGGTGAACGGCTGGCTGATAGCCCAGCTTTTCTTTCTTGCTCCCCACCCTCCCTCCCCCTTTTGGCCACAATTGTCATGACCAAAAAGTGGCCTTCTTAAGAGCAGAAGGCACCAGCTATTGGGCACCGGGGCACCAGCTATTGGGCACCGGGGCCTTTTTCAGGTCCTGCAACTGGAGCCGAGACTGTGTGGGGCCAGGAACCACACCGCAGACACAACATACCCAGTTGTGAAACTGGAAGAGAGGACCCTGCCTCGTCTTACAACGAGCCTCTGCTCATTGCGACAAATAACCGGGGAAATGTTTTGAAAAGGACAGAAATCCCTTTAGAATAGCACCTGCTAGCTGTGTTGCTGTGATCGAGTGGCAAAGCCCCCTGCATTGTTCTGTATCCCGTGATCCTATATTTGCCAATGCCACGTTGCCCCTGCCCCACCCTCATCTTGGCCATTGGTGGGGGAGGGGGAGAGGAGCAAGAAGATGAACTTTGCTCTAACTCACGTGGAATTGCCCTCTTTTAGGGACATCGTCCAGCGTGGGGCCACCGGACAGTCTGGCACTGTGTGTCACCAGGTTTCCACAGGCCAGGCAGCTGGGTTTGCTCCATGGCCTTTTTGCCACATGCCATCTTGCCTCACCTGCTAGCCCAGCTACAAGCTCTGTGCATTCTGTAGGGAGCCATTGGGAGGGAGGCAGGAGGCTTAAATGCCTCTCTCCTACTTTGTTTGAGACCCAAGAAAGTTGGGGGGGGCAGGGGAGGGGCAGTGGGGCCAGAGAGGCAGCCTTTTGTCTTCCCTTTTAAACTGGAGGCCAGCTTCAGGCAAAGGATTCCTGAGGAAGCACAGACAGAACTTTTCTTTCTCGATTCAACCCTTTTCTGAATTCGATCCAATCCAGCAATCACTTCTCGAGTCCTACTATGTGCCGGGTACCACGCTGGGTACTGGGCACCCAAAGACAAGAGGGAGACGGGGCCTGCCCTCGGCCGAATCGAGAAAGGAATGCTCTTTTGGCTCTCCGCACCGGGTCTATAGTGTCCGGAGCTTTCCTTCCTGTTCCCATTCCTTCATCTTCTCCTGTTTCCTGGGTTCCCCACTTTTCCCAGGCCAACCTTCTTCTCTTCTCATGCTTCTTCCTAGTTCCCTGCTTTTACCTCTCCACAGCCTCCTCACCCCCAAAACAGACTGGGAACTCCAAGTGGGAAAAAGAGAAGAAATAGCCAAAAGGATGGAAAAAGCCCTCCACGCTCCAGTTCGCAAAGGAAGTCCCTGAGCGAGGTGGGCTTCGGCCACTCTTTAAAATGGTTTCTTCTGGAAACTTGACCAAACGGTCAACAACTCTGACCAAAAGAATATCTGGTCAGAGCAATGAACGTGGATGTCCCTTTGGGGGGAGCGTGGAACTTCATTGACATAGGGAGTTCCTGGTGCAAAAAGCTCCTTTTCCTGTGCTCACCAGCAACATAGAGACGTAAAGATCTGTCTGGGGATGCTGAGAAGGGAAATGACTTGTCTAGGTGACTACTTGAACGTACTATGTCTTTATGTCTCCTGATCCATCAGTTCATTTACTACCCTGAGCACTGTGGGATTGCGTGTGCATATGCAGCTTTTTTTGGGTGCCAGACCTGTTCTTGCATTAGAGTAGGGGACTTCTGGTATAGAAAGTCCCTCCACTTCTGCAGACTGGTGATTTGTAACCTCCAGTCTTAGAGAGTTACCTAGGGTATCGAGAAGTGGCGACTTACCCATGGTCCTCGCTAGCATATGTCAAAGATGGGCCTCGAACCCAAGTCTTCCTGACTCCAAAGCCCTCCCTCTGTCCTCTGTGCCATGCTGACTCCTCTAATACACCGCGTACGTCACGGGTAGAAAATGACAATGCCGCTCGACTTACGGGCCGTATCTCCAGACTTCCCTGTTTAACCCTCTACTAGATGGTAGTTCTTTGAGAGAAGGAGCCTCGCCTCTCCCTGTAGGTGGGCTCACGGGACTTAGCATTTTGTGGGTTTAAAGAGTGGTCATTGAGCTCCCATTGTACTCATCGGCCCCGGACTCCCTCTGGACACCATGGCAGTCCCAAGTGTGTGGCTTCCTGAGGTGCCCGGGGCCTGGGATCGCACTCCTTTTGCATCTGCCTTGGGTCATTGCCGTCTCTGCAGGACGGAGGCAACTGTGGTTAGTGGGGACCCGAGCTGCTAATTAAAAAGAAGCCGCAAGTGGGATCTCGGAACTGGAGAGACTCCCTGGGCTTGGCGAGGCCTCCTTATTGCCTGTTCACACGGGAGATGCATTAAGGCAGAAACATAATCTCTGAGAAGCCCTTGCTGCTGCTCCCTTCCTGCCTCTTTCTCCTTCAGTGGCAGAGTAATTGCTTTTCCACCGGGTTCTGGCCAGATAATTGAAAGAAAGATGGAAAGTATTTTCTCACCATAAACCTCGCTTCAGTGAAGACTCTTAACTCCTTAGGGCCAAATACCACACGAGCCCAGGTAGAAATCCAGATACAAAGAACGCCTTGCTGTGCCTCAGCAAAGTCACCACGCGTACACGTACACATACAGGAATAATGGGAAGCAGCGTCCAGCCTCGGTCACGGGGCTAGCTAGCATCTAGACACGCAGATGCCCTGATGAGCTGAATTTCTAAAATCTGCACAAGCCCCCCGACCGGACACACAAGGCCACTTTGTTTTAGACCGTAGACATGAAAGCACTTAGATAAGACAACGCATCTGCTTACCTTTTGGGGTTCCAGGTTCCAGAAGTGCTTTCCCCCCAAAAAGATGAGGGTGAGGGAAAGTGCCAGGATCCCAAAGACCAGTCCCCCAATCTTTAGCGTCCTGCAGATCTTCTTCTTGGATTTGGGTGGCTCCCCCTAAACAAAGAGGAAAGAGAAAGCACAGACACGCACACACATAGACAGAGCAAGAAAGAAAACCAAATCACTGTCGGAACACTCGAAAAGCAAAAGCCCTGAAAAGTTTGTCAAAAGTTCCGATGCCCCGGACAGAATCCGACGGAGCAGGGGAAAAAGCCAGAAGGACTCACATCTAGAAAGTGACGGTCTTCACAGTTGTCTGGAGAGTTCTTGGCTGCCACCATCTCTCAGAGTGAAGCTCTCTTGCCTGCGCTCTGAGAGGACTGCAAGACCACTGCCGAGGTGGAGTGAGCTGCAGCTGAGCTGGATCCCAGATGCCAGAGGAGAAGCTGGATTTGTATGACTCAAATCTGTCATACCAGAGCCTGAAGTATCATAGGGGGCCTCCGCTGCAGCAGGGTGTTACGTAGGTCCCGCCGTGCATGGATAGAACATGCACGTAGTGAATTCCGCCCAGAATGGCAAAGACCAAAGGTTATAATGAGAACTCTTGGCTTGGAGGATGGGGGGGGGGTAGTATTAGGTTGGAAAGGAACCAAACCAAGGCACATTGAAATAATTTTTTTTTTACTATGAACTCAGAATATCAGTGGAAATAAATGCATGTACCCCTGAACAAAGGAAGGCGGGAACAGAGTAAGCCCTGCCACCTCTCCACTTTTCTCCTCTCCCCGACCACCTTTTTTCCCTTCTTCCTTTCCTACACAGTCTTTTCTTGTGGACTTTCTTTTCCCCTGACACACTGTGGAGTTGTCATGATGTCCCTCCCTCCCTCCCGACTTTTCTTCCTTCTCCATATTATTTGCTGGAATTCTAGGTTTTCGATGGGGCATTCTTTGTCAGGAACCATGAGGAGATGCCTGGCTTCTGGGACCAAGGGGACAGGAGTCTCCCAGGGAGTTGCCCCGGCCAGACCTCATCTAGACTACTGCATTTGGATTCGGGTGCCATTTTTAAAAAGTACATCACCAGGGGGCAGCTGGGTAGCTCAGTGAGTGAGAGCCAGGCCTAGAGACAGGAGGTCCTAGGTTCAAACCCGGCCTCAGCCACTTCCCAGCTGGGTGACCCTGGGTAAGTCACTTGACCCCCATTGCCCACCCTTGCCACTCTTCCACCTATGAGACAATACACCAAAGTTCAAGGGTTTAAAAAAAAAAGTACATCACCAGCCAGAGAGCATCTGTGGGAGGGTAAACAAGATGGCATCTGCCTTATGGAGATTAGTTGAAGGAAGTAGGGATGTTCGGTCTAAACAACAGAGGGCTGGGGATGGGGGAGGGCACACGATGGCTGTCTTCAAGTACTTAAAAGCCGAAAGAGTAATTAGCTTGGCTCTGATCGGCTCTAAAGGGCAGAACCAGGAGCAGCAATGAGGGAAGGGGAGATGTTGCGAAGAGTCCAATTTAGGTTTAGAAAAAGAAAACACCTCCAAACAACTATCTCCAAGTAGAATGGACTGCCTTGGGAGGTAGTGAGAGCCCCCTCAGAAAGGTGTTCAAGCAGAGACTGTTTGGGAGTGCCAACGATTTTCAGAGGGGATTCTTTTTGGGGGTATGAAGTCGATCAGAGGGCCTCTGAGGTCCCTTCACGCTCTCATATTCTGTGATTCTCTTTTGCTTTTGGATGTTCCACAGAGTTCTCTGCATATCAAATGATTCCTTGGTCAGGTTATGATTGGAAACTCACCAGTAATCTTCCTTTTCCTAGATACCATTTCCCTTCCTCTCATAGCTATTTGGGAATTGAGCATCGATCTTGTCCATGTTCCAGATTGGAAGGTCCTGGACGAGCCCCTTGATCCTCTTAACCTCCTGTTGTTCTCCCCTGGGCATTGTATGTAGCCCTGGGTACTACTGCCTTCTGAATGGACTGCCAAATGGACCTCTCTTCTTATGACCAAAACAAGACAATGTCACACTAGTGGCCAGTCATCGAACTTCAGTACTTGGTTGGGTCTGCGATCCCCTCTAGTAAAGCTGATCCCAACCATTTTGTTTGCCCGGTGTATTGGGAGTCTTCCCCTATGCCTCTTGATATCGATGAGCATTTGATCCACTCCCTGGTTACTCTTTGCTCTTGCTATATGACCAGTCAATCTTTCCCAGTCATTCACCTTTCTGATGCTTCTGCTGCTGCACCATTTTTCATTAGTGCTGTGTTGCCACCTACTCATGCCCACCATATGCCACACCATTGCCATTTGGATGACCCTTACTTTTGCAGCCTAGGGGATTCTGTGAGTCATAGCCCTATGGCATCACTGGAAGAATACTGGTGCTCAACAAATCAACTTTAGTTTTAGAGAGAAACTTAAGTTCATTAAAAGAACTACGACTTCCCAAAGACAATCCAGTTTGCTCTCCTCTTTCCTCCAATTCTGAATCTACCTCATTATTCACTCGGGAAGGGAATTAAGGCACAAGATAGGACCTGGATAGTCGTATAACTTTAAATTCAGAAATGTCAAAAGAGGCCCGCACATCCTTGCTGAAACAGAGGAAAATATCTAAAGCAATGGAAGCACTCCTCCGGGCTTCTTCACAATGCTGAAGCTAGTGGGGCCTGCCTATGGAGTGAGCTGAAGATAGCTGCTTATATTTCCATGTCATTTCTCTACTGTAGCCATATTGATTTGCTTAACTGACTCCTGAACTTACTGAACTCCTTGGGATCTTCTTCCTTTTCTATTCGTATCTCAGCACTTAGCATAGGGCCTGGAATACAGTAAGTGCTTAATAAACATGCTTTTTCATTCATTCATTTGTATGCCTGTACAAGATACAGATACTAACAGATTAGCTCTATGGATTGTTCATCCGACTACGTAGAACCTGGACAGAAGGAATCCTTTATCCACTTGGTTCTTCCTGAGTCAGGCCCCAAGTACTTTGGAGTCATCTGAATCTCATTTAGGGAGTTCTTCAAATGTTCTGGGTCTTGAAGCAGTGAGCGCATTATCATCTTCAATAGGAGTTTCTGGAAAATCTCACCTTCTCTAGGGATTCTCTGTGCCACTCGGACTTATACCCACCTCTTCCTTTTTCATATCATCATCAAGGATGCTGCCTTCGCCAACAGAGCATGGGACATTCCACAGTCTTACTTCATTACCTCTCTACAGAGTGGAAGGAAGCATGTTCTAGTATCAGTCATCTGGATCCAACTAAATTCTGTTGTCTTTTAGGGTTGCCTCTCGGTTCTTTCTCATCAGTTCATATGAGTCTTCCCATGTTTTTTCAGATTCCTTATATTTGTTATTCCTTACAATTCAGTAATAGTTCATTGCATTCGTGTACAACTTATTTAGCCAGCCCCCAATTCTGTGTTGGTGTACCTATGCCACGTGTGCCAGAGGTGGCTGCTCCCTTCCCCCTCTTCTCACATGACTGAGGACATTTATTATGTGACCTGCCCCTCTGCCCAATAGCCCAACGGGAGTGGGGTAAGGGGGAGGAGGGGGCTCACATGGGCATGAGGATTGCAGTCTGGGTACTTGGTCTCTAAAGGTTCGCTATCACTGCCCCAATCAATGGATACCTAGCTTTGGTTTCCAGATTCTTACAACTATAGAAAGTGTTCGTTTCGGCCTAAGTTCCATCTGATCTGGTACAAATGGAAAACTCTCAGTCTCAGTATTTAAATCAGTCACTTGTTCTTACTGAGGTACAAAGATATACAG
>NW_025398437.1:0-2967 GCF_016433145.1 Gracilinanus agilis | reverse complement strand
TCTCTCTCTCTCTCTCTCTCTCTTTCGTCCTATCTCTTCCTGCCTCTTGGATCCTTTCCAGTTGCCTGCAAACACCCTTAGGTCTCCTCTAGCCTTAAAACACTTTTCTTTAGCCCTGCTACCCCCTTAGGCTAAGTGAGCAAGCACAAGTATACATCATAGCAGGACAGTGGAGATCACAGGCTTTCCTCATGCAGGCTCCAGGGGGTTCAAGTCATTTCTTTTACTGGTAAGCTCTTTGATAGAGCCCTTTATCCTTGCTGCCCCTCCTTCAGTCCTTTGCAGGCTCCCTTAGCCTCCAGGAACTGCTCTTGCAAAGGTTACTTGTGATCTCTTCCTTTTGGAAAAGGAATGTTTTTATTATGAACTTTACAGACAACAACAAACACTAACATTTTCATATTTGAAAAAGGTCATAAAGAAGTGGATTGCACACGAGACCGAGAATCTGCCATGTATAACTGGTGGTTGTTTTTAGAGAATTCACCACCCGTGATTAGGATCTGTTATCAACTGGAACACGAGAGTACCGGCTCTGCCCTTCTCTTCATGACCCTCTGAATTGTTCTTTTTGTATTTTTGTTCCTTTTCTTTTCTGTTTCTTTTTCTATTTCTTTTCATGTTTCATTGACTTTTCCCCTCCCTCCTATTTACTCACCATTCCTCAAATAAAAGCCTTCTCTTGTACCAAATGAGTAGCATCAAGCAAAACAGATTTGTGTCATTTTAGTTTGGTCTGAAAATGCATGTCTTATTCTGTGCCTCTAGTTATCAGTGAAGTCTTTTTTTTTTTTATTTAAACCTTTACCTTCTGTCTTAGAATGGATACAAGTATCAGTTCCAAGGCAGAAGAGTGGTAAGGGCTGGGCAATGGGGGTTAAGTGACTTGCCCAGGGTCACTCGGTTAGGAAGTATCTGAGGCCAGATTTGAACCCAGATTCTCCTGACTCCACAGGCTTGGCTCTCTGTCTACTGAGTCACCTAGCTGTCCCTACCAGTGAACTCTTAATTGCTAAAGCCAATGACCTCAAATGAGGACCGATTAGTCCTCATCATCTGTAAATTCCCTGTTTTCTATAGGGTTGACCACTTTGTTTTGGAATAACTTCTCCTTTAGCTTCTATTCTTTTCTGGTTCTCCTCCTACCTCTCTGACTGATCCTTCCCAATCTTATTTTCTAGTTCATCATCAGCCTCTTTCATCCCCTCATTGTGAGCATGCCTTGAGGCTCTGTCTGGTCCTTTTTCTGTGTCGTGCTCTCTGTCTCTACCTCCCTCTGTCTTTCTCTGCCTTTTTGCCCCTCGGTGAGCTCATCAACTCCCACTGGTCCAGGTATCACCTCTATTACAGATGACTCCCAAATCTGCAAATCCAGCCCAAGTCTCTTTCCTGAGCTCCAGTCCTGACTTGCAGGACATCTTCATCTGGATGTTCCCCTGGCATCTCAGACACATCTAAAAGAGAACTCACGGGGGCAGCTGGGTAGCTCAGTGGAGTGAGAGTCAGGCCTAGAGACAGGAAGTCCTGGGTTCAAACCTGGCCTCAGCCACTTCCCAGCTGTGTGACCCTGGGCAAGTCACTTGACCCCCATTGCCCACCCTTACCAATCTTCCACCTAGGAGCCAATACACCGAAGTACAAGGGTTTAAAACAAAAAAACCAAAAAAAAAAAAATCTAAAAGAGAACTCACCATTTCTCCCCTCCACTCCCAATATCCCTCAACCTAGACCTCCTCCAACATTCCATTTCTCTTGATGGTGGCGCCATATTCCCAGCTTCCAATTTTAGAGTCATCCTTGCCTCTTCCCTTGCCCTCAAACATCTAGTCGTTTGCCAACTCTTCCTGTTTTGGCCTCCAGAACATCTCTCCCATCCGCCCACTTCTCCCGCTCACACAGGCCTTATCACCTCTTGTCTGCACAATTGCAATAGACTCCTAACTGACCTGCCTGTCTCCAGTCTCTCCCCTCTATAATCCATCTTCCATTCAGCTGGCAAAACAGCCTTCCTTAGGCAAAGAATCCGACCACGTGCCTCCTTCCTCAGTAACCTTGAGTTATTCAGGTTTCCCATTGCTTACGGGATAAAACAAAAATTCATCAGCCTGTCATTTAAGGCCTTTCACAGTTTGGTTCCAAGCAATCAATCAAACAGTGTATACTCAGAACTGTGCTAGGAGCTTGGGATACAGAGACAAAAGGGAAACAGCCCTTGTTCTCAAGGAATTTTCATTCTCCTCGGGGAGGCAATGGGAGGCGTAGATGGTATGTACTTCTATAACTCATTGTGTTCAGGCATTTTTCAGTCCTGTCTCACTCTGTGACTCCACTTGGGGTTTTCTTGGCAAAGATACTCAAGTGGTTTGTCATTTCCTCCTCTAGTTTATTTTACAGATAAGGAAACTGAGGCCACAGAGTGAAGTGACTTCTCCAGGGTCACACAGGCCAGATTTGAACTCAGGAAGATGAGTCTTCTTCATTCCAAGTCTCGTGCTCTATCCACCGTACCACCTAGCTGCCCACAAGTACTTATGGGGTAGTTCGGGGGCAGGTTGGCACTAGCAGCTGAGGCAATCTGGAAATATCTCCAGTAGGAGAGAATGTTTGACTTGAATTTTGAAGCCAGGCATTCTAGAAGGGAGAAGAGAAGAGGGAGTGCATTCTAGGCATCAGGGATGGCCTGTACGATGGCAGAGATGGGAGAAGAGAAGCTATAGAAGGAAGCAATCCATCAATAAATAGTTATTAAACACCTACTGTGTGCTAGGCATTATGCTAAGTGCTAGACATACAAAAGGAAACAAAAGACAGGCTCTGCCCTCAAGGAGCTTACAATCTAATGGAATGTGGAAATTAATTCAGTTTGGCTGAACCCTAGAGTGAGGAAAAGGAATAATATAATATAATATAATATAATATAATATAATATAATATAATATAATATAATATAATATAATATAATATAAT
>NW_025398436.1:0-1712 GCF_016433145.1 Gracilinanus agilis | reverse complement strand
AATGCCTGTGACCTGACTTCACTCAAGTCTTGGCACCTCCCCCTGTGCAGTCCCAGGGTAAACTGGGAATCTGCTGAGGCCATTCTCAGCTCCTGGCCTACTCCCACATGTGCTTTTTGGGACTTTGCTCCTTGAGAGAGGGAGGGGAGGGAGTCAATGCAAAAGGTGCAGCCAGGGCTCCCTGCTCTGGCACAGGAGACTTTCTGCTTCCTAAGTCCTGGGGAGTGAGATGACCTGGGTGGACCAGTTGTGGGACACTGTGCCTGGGAGTGTGTAGGAGGAGAAGGGGGGAAATTCCTATGCATGTACAAAGCGTGTGCCCAGGTGTGAATGTGTGTGATGGGATAGGGTGATGTCTCTGTCCATCCCTAGAAAGGACCAATGAAAAGGAATAAACAGGGAAGTTCCAGGGTCAGGTGGGGAGCATCTGCCTGGACCAGGAGCCATAGTGGGGCTTTGCCCTCACCCAGAGGAGAGAATGTCTACTCCACTCTCCCTACAGCTTCTTACCCAGCAACATCTCCTCCTTGCAGTCTCTCTCAATCCACCCAGTGCAGCTCTATAATTGGAATCTGAACACCAGAACTACAATTCCCTGAACCCCACTCTCATGTTGTGATAATGAGATTAAATCTACCTAGCCCATTCTCAAATCTAATCACCAAAAGTGTAAACAACTCCACTTAATTCACAAGTTGAGAGGTCCTGTGCTAGAGTGGCAATCAGAATTTACTGACTGCCTCCTGGGCAGTCCTAAGAAAAGTGTCTGTTGTGATTGAACACATAAACTAAGAGGAAGGCACAGAAAGCAACGCAAAAGAAGCCCCTTTAAAAGAGAGCTTAGTGAGTTCAGCGTCTCTCTTCTGGTTCATTGTCTTGGATCTGAAGGAGCTCTTCTTGTTCGTGTCTTGGAACTTTTTGGCTTCTTCTTGTTCCTGTCTTGGCCCTGGAGGAGCACTGGACCTGGGACCCTGAGACCTAGGTGAGACTGTTCTTAAATCTTTCCCTTAGAACTACACATGGTGAGTGAAGAAAGCTGACTGCCTTAGCCTCCAGAGGGTCCCTTTATTGGGAAAAGCTCTAGTGGCTAAATCCCTTGCTAACTGACTTTTAGGCTCTCCAACTGTGCCTCTGTAGCCCTGCCCAAATAAAGCCCAGACTTGTATACAAATCTAGTTTGTTAAGTTAGATCTCTTACTCTACCCTCTTCTCATCTCTCTACTTCCACCCCTCCTAAATTTTGTAAATAAATTACTAAAATCATTTTAGGAATTAGTATTCAGTTCCTTGGTGACCACACCTTTAAATATTAATATCCAACCAAAAAAAAACCCTTTTCCCTTTTACAATATCACATGCTGACGTAGGCAGGATATAAATTTTATGTAGCCTTGCCTCTCACTCTCTCATGATCACAGGCAGCTGTGGATGTAGGCTTTTTGAGAGCCAGAATTTACTCACATGAGTTTACTTTTGTTAGATAATTAGGTTTTTGTACTTCCATTTCCCTTTTTTTTTTCAAATATTTATTAATATTCATTTTTAACATGGTTACATGATTCATGCTCCTCCTTTCACCTTCACCCCCCGCACTCCCCCCACCCATGGCCGATGCACATTTCCACTAGTTTTGTCATGTGTCCTTGATCAAGACCAATTTCCAAGTTGTTGGTAGTTGCATTGGTGTGGTAGTTTCGAGTCCACACCCTCAA
>NW_025398435.1:0-6340 GCF_016433145.1 Gracilinanus agilis | reverse complement strand
ATATATATATATATATATATATATATAGAGAGAGAGAGAGAGAGAGAGAGAGAATGGGTGTTGTATTTCTTGTCTTCTCAGTGGGTGAGGGAAGGAGAGAATTTAGAAAGGAAAATAAAAATTTTAATTAAAAAATGTCTGTAGCCCTGGGAGGCAGAACCTGGTAAAGTATGAGTAAAGTACATGGACTTTGATATACACACCTTGTGGTATTTATTTATTTTGCTTGCTCAAAAAATATTTTTGCTTTCTTTCTGAGTTTTAACTGAGTTCTAGCTAAGGAAATTTTCTAGAAAACCAAGTTCCAGTAGATGGAACTCAGCTTATTTTATTATGGACTTTGGTAATGATAGAAGAAGTTAAAAAGAAGTTCCCATTTAAATCCCCCCCTCCAATCCCTTTTAATATAGTTTCTGGAAATTTTAGTATAAAGAGAGAAATCTAGAAACAGGTCTAGTTTGCTCATGGGTCATTATAATTTACAGAAAATCAGAAACTCTCCTTGCTCCTTCCCAACATTTTCTGTCTTCCTCTTTTCTCCTCATCAACCTTCTAACAAAACTTACTATTGTCTGCCCAAAATTTCTTTAAAGAAGAGGGAAAAAAACTTTAATTCTATCATAAGAATTAAGGTTTAAGTTGTACATATTATTGGGAGAGAAAAAGTGTTCCTTCAAATTCACATTTAAATTACTCATATGATTCTTTCTTTTTTTAAAAAGTCAGGTTTTAAAAATTAAGCATTTTTCACTTTTCCCCCAACTGAAAAAAGAAAAACAAAACTCTTATAAAAAGTGTGTTTAGACACAAATTCCCATATTGATCATGTCTAATATTTTATGTCTCATTCCTGCATCACATTTTATCCTTTACCTACTTCTCTGTCAGAAGATAGGTAGCATTTTTCATTATTTGTGCTCTAGAAGCATGGTGTTTAGAATTCTTAAGTCTTTCAATGTTGTTGGTTTTTACAGCGATGGAGTTATTGCATGAATTCTGCTTGCTTTATTCTGCATCAGTTCATACAAATGTTCCCAGACTTCTTCCACCTCCAATTCATGATTTCCTATAGCATAATTGTATTCCATTAATTCATATACCCTAATTTGTTCAACCATGAGCCTTTCTTGAATGTAGATCTTGATAATGAAGAGCAAATACAGGTTGACAAAATGGAGGGAGGTAGAATTTTCAAAAAGAGCTGGAGGAAGTTATCATGAAGAGCATAAAAGTAAAGCTGTCTCCTATCCTGATCCAACTAGATCTGAAAAAGCCTGTTCAATTTTTGAAACCACATTTCAGGAAGGAATCCTTAAGAAGCCTGAGTGTGTCTGCAGCAGGGTGATGAGGATGGATAGGGAATTGATTATTGTATAAAGCAGTGATTCTCAAAGTGGGCGCCACCGCCCCCTGGTGGGTGCTGCAGCAATCCAGGGGAGGTGGTGATGGCACAGGTGCATTTATCTTTCCTATTAATTGCTATTAAAATAAAAAAATTAATTTACAGGGTGCTAAGTAATATTTTTTCTGGAAAGGGGGCAGCAGACCAAAAAAGTTTGGGAACCACTGGTATAAAGAGACCTGTTAAAGGGACTGAAGATAGCAAGTCTTGAATAGGGGGGCTTATTGGGGGGAGTGGGTAATAATAGCTATTTTTAAGTGGCTTGTAGGACTGTCATTTGGAAGAGGAATTGGATTTGTGCCTGTAAGTCTGTAAAAGAAAGCTGAGTGACCATTTGGTGGAGGTGTTATAAGAGATTTTTGTTCGGTACAGTATAGAAAAAAGTGACCACTGGAGTCCTTTCCAACATACAGAAATTCAATGATTCTCTACTGGAGGAAGGGGTGGGAATCAAGGGCAAAGAAGACACCCTTCCAGGTTTCACCTGCAGCTTGATTTGGCTGAAGGTGGTGATTTGGTTAGTGAAGGGAATCAGGAAATTATTGTGTAGCTTTTGACTGTGACCTTTTTTTTTTAAACCCCAAACAAGGTTGATTTTTCTTTTGGTGATTGCTGAAAAAATATTCAAGTGACTTTCAAAGCTTGTTCTAAACTTTGAAATAAACATCCATTGGGCATTTCGCAATGCTTATCCACAGATGGATCCACTTTTAATTTTTTTAAACAAACCGTTAGATGCTAAAAAGAAAGCTCACAGATTCTCAGAGCAGAAATTAACTTTCGTTGATTTTATTAGTTAATTAAATTTAGTTAATTCCAGTACAACCTATAATTGAAGAGAAATATTTTTTCCAGCAGGCAGTTAAGTGGTACAGTAGATAGAATAATGGGCTTGGAATCAAGAAGATCTGACTTCAAATCCTACCTCAAATACTTTATTAGTTGTATGACCTTAGAAAATCACTTAACCTCTTTCGGCTTCTGTTTGCTCATCTGCAAAATTGTTTTTCAGTCATTTCGGATTCTTCATGAGCCCATTTAAGGCTTTCTTGACAAAGATACTGGAGTGGTTGGCTATTTCTTTCTCCAACTCATTTTATAGGTGAGGAAACTGAAGCAAATAGATTTAAGTGACTTGCCCAGGGTCACACAGCTAGTATATGTTTGAGGCTGGATTTGAACTTCCTAATTCCAAACCTATGCACTATCCACTGTACCACCTAGCAATTGAAAAATTGCAAGTTGTATTGGATGTCCTTTAAGATCCCTTTCAACCCTAAAGCTATGTTATGATCCTATGAGCTTCTGTTTGTAAGCATACAGCAATAGATAAATAGATATAACTTTATAACTCAAGCCCCCCCAAAATAGGAATAATGATGATGATAAACAGGATTATTGTAAAGATCAACTGAGATTATATATGTTAAGTAAAATAATTTGTCAACCTTAAAACATATAAAACTTCTGTCACTCTCTTTTCCCAAAGTTATGGCTAAGAATTCAAATCAACCAGCATTTTAAGTGTCTTTCATATGCTAGGAATTGTGCTGTGCTAAAAAGACAAAGGACGGTCCAGTGCACGGTGAGCGGGGAGAAGAGAGTCTGGTCCTCCCCTCCATCAGGGCAGGGATAAGTGAAAGGAGGCTGGGAGTGGGCTTCTCCATAAGAGGACAGTAAGGGATGATGGCTAGGGAAAGAGGTGTCCCACAGTCAGAAGATCACCTGGAAGAAAGGCGCAGGCACTAGTTGTTGCCAGGAAGAGGAAGGGCTTTGTCTCCAGGGATCTAGGGACATCCTATTTGCTTCTGGAATGAAGCTCCCCATCGACGTCGTAACCCCCTTCTTGTGGTCGATCTGTCGTTTTCAGTCGTGTCCTACTCTTCATGATCTCATTTGGAGTTTACTTGGCAGAGATATTGGAATGGAATCACCTTTTTTTCTCCAGCGCATTTTACAGAAGGGGAGACTGAGGCAAATAAAGTTAAGTGACTTGCTCAAGGTCACACAGTTCCCAAGTGTCAGAGACAGGGTTTGAACTCAGGAAGATGAACCTTCCTGACTCTTGGCTCAGCACTCTATCCAATGCACCATCTAGTTGCCCAAACTCCTTTTTAATTAAGAGCAACTATATTTTATACTCCACTTGGCCCCCAGTTCTGATCTCATGTAAATAACTTGCTGGATTGAATTGTAATGCCACTGACCTTAAGACAGCTGGGTGGTTCAGTGGATTGAGAGCCAGGTCTAGAGACAGGAGGTCCTGGGTTCAAATCTGGCCTCAGACACTTCCCAGCTGTGTGACCCTGGGCAAGTCACTTGACCCCCATTGCCCACCCTTACCACTCTTCTGCCTTAGAACCAATACCCAGTAATGATTCTAAGACAGAAGACAAGGGTTTAGGAAAGAAAAGAATGTGGACTATGAGAAATGACCTTTCTGCCCATCCTATTTCTTCAATTTCCCATCTCCCAGTTTTATTCTTCTTGAATCTAAAAGAGGTTTAAGCCCATGATGCTTTTTGTGTTCCATCTTCTGCCTATTTACTTTCTCTCATATTAGAAGATGACTTGAACCTCTCATAAATGCCCATAAAGATGGGCATGCTTTAAGTGACCAAAGAGGATCTGACTGAGAATAGAAAGCACTTGGCTGGAGATTTGCAGTAGGGACTTTAACTCCAGAAAGCTTCTTGGCTCCATAAGTATCTTAACTGGTAAACTGATGGTGACATTTGCCAGAACCTGGTCCTGCCTGTGCTCTGACTTTACTTAGAGTGGAATGCAAAGAAAATTTGAGTTTAAATAAAAATTATCCCTAACCCTTAATTAATTAATTAATGATTATTTTATCACATACAACAATGATTAATAATAGTTATTAAGTCTCTCACCTATTTATTCATTGATAGTTTTAAAAATTGATTTGTTTCAGTATAGGATAGTTTTGCTGATGATTGTTTTGAAGTTTCAGATCTGGTATTGTTCACCTCCTCTCTCCCCTCAACTTCCTACTATTTTCATGAGTATTTTATGTTTCTTGACCTTGTATTACTCTATATAAATTTGATTGCTTTTTCTAACTCCATAAAGGAATTAGTAGTTTAACTAGTTGAATAAGTAATAAATTAATTTGGGTAGTATCACCCTGCACACTCTCAAAATTCTCTTTGTTGATCCTTAAATGCAGTGTCTGCATCTGTACACAATAAATACTCGATATTATTTGTGAAAAATAAAATAAAATAAAATTGATTTGTTCATTTGTGTATTTGCTTATCTGTTAAATTTAGTGAATATAAAAGGTGGTATTTTGGTTCATTAGGTATTGCAATCAAGTGATAAGTATTTATTGCATGATTACCATGTGCCAGGCTCTACATTAGACCCTGGGGACAGAATCTGAGTGCAGGGACTATCAGGGGCTCTAACGTGTCTATGTAAAGATACACAAAATAAGTATACAAAATATGTATTAAAATAGATATAATCTTTCCCAGTTTCCAAACTATAACAATGAAATGTGTAATAAAATATAACAACTAAATATTCTTGGATTTATTATATCATCATGAATCTGAAATAAGACCCCCATATCTGCGAGGGGCACATTCTAAGACCTCTTGGGAATGTCTAAAACTGTGCATTTTTTAAAAACCCTTAGCTTCTGTGTATTGGCTCCAAGGCAGAAGAGTGGTAAGGGCTAGGCAATGGGGGTTAAATGACTTGCCCAGGATCACACAGCTGGGAAGTGTCTGAGGTCAGATTTGAACCTAGGACCTCCCATCTCTACGTCTGGCTCTTCATCCACTGAGCTACTTAGCTGTCCCCAATAATGTTCTTTTCCCAATTGTTTTGCATAAATTCAGTTCAGCAAACATTTATTAGGTGAATAATTATGTGCCAGACTCTGTGCTAATCACTGAGAATACAAAGATAAAAACAAAACTGCCCTAGTTCTTGAGGAGCCTGCATTCCACTTGGAGATGAGGGTTGGGGAAATAAATAGATAAGGAACAAATGTCAGAGAGGAGAGAGTATCTAAGAGATGGGGTGGATGAGTAAACAGCATCCAATGATGAGGTGGAAGTCAAGGAAGATGAAGATTAAGAAATGGTTGTTAGGAAAAAATAGAGTGACTCAGTGGATTGAGGTCTCATCAGGCTTAGAGATGGGAAGTCCTAAGTTCAAATCTGACCTCAAACACTTCTTAGTTGTGTCAGCCTGGGCAAGTCATTTAACCCTAATTGCCTAGCCTTTATGACTTTTTTGCCTAGAAATCCATACTTGGTATTGATTCTAAGACAAAAGATAAGGATTATTATTTTTTTAAGACAATTAGATTTCACAAAGAGATCAACCTTAGAGAGGACAATTTCAGGTGGATGGGAGAACTGGAAACCATACTGCTAAGGGTTATAAAGTCAATGGGACATAAGCAGTGGTGGGCCGGTAAATGTTTAATATCAGTCTCTGGAAAGAGAGAGAAATGTATGCAGAACACACTTTTAAACTTAATCAACACTATCAACATTTCCCCCATCACTTTCTTATGGCTAGACAATCAACAAAACAACAGATCAAGCTCTGATTGTAGGTTGCTGATTTCTGAAATATAAATGTTCGTTCTGAAAATTTAGCAGTCTCTCAAGCTGACTATGAAGTAAAGGCAGAGAATAGAGAAGACTTCTTCTAGGAATTTGGTGTTCATTCATATTCAACAAGAATTTATGCTGGATATTGCATACTGGATATTTATTTTTATATCTATACTGGTTATATAATATAAATATCTTATGTTTACACTGGATATCTATAAATATAAATATGTTATATTTGTACTAGATATATATTATCTGGATATACAATATAAATATATTTTACTGGATATATATTATCTAGATATATAATATAAATATATTTATACTGGATATATAT
>NW_025398434.1:0-7238 GCF_016433145.1 Gracilinanus agilis | reverse complement strand
TATATATATATATAATTAGAACATTAGGATATGTAAAGAAATTATATTTTACAATGACAATCCAATTAGGAATATTCAACAAAGCTTTAGCAAAAGCTATGAAGTGGATCATTATTTTTTGTATGGTTATTTACACATCATTTTTCTTCTGGGTCAAAATTTTAGATTTGCAAAAGAATTTTAATTTTATACATATGGGTGCTTTCTCTACTGACAGAGACCTACGCTCTGTTCTAGCTTTGGAGATGATCTTCCTGAGTCAAAACCAAGAAACTAGTAACCTGATAATCAATATTCTGGTGATGAACTTCTTCTAATTTGGAGTTGGTCAATTAGTGACAGAAACATGGTGATTTGTCAGAGGTAAACATTCCAAAGTTTCCCATTTTAATATCGTTTGGGAATGTTTACACATCTCCAGCATAACCATTGAGAGCTCAGGAGCACTTCCATATCACAATGATCCATGGGAGTAAGCACAGGACAGGGCTGGGAAATCAGACAGAATGCACTGGGACATCATAAATGAGTCCCATTCAGAAGAATGAAAGCTAGTGACTATTTTTTTTCTCCCTCAAAGGCTGGCAAAAATTTCCTGGCAAAGGAAAATGATGAATTGAAGCAATTATCTGAATAATTTGAGGTGGCCTTGACCATTACATCGTCTGAGAGCCTAAGGCAGAATAAGTCACAGGAACTAGGCTCAAATACACCCCAGATGCCTTTTATTGGTAGGTCAAGCCTATGAGACATTGGAAGGTACTGGTAGGTGCCTGGTAAGCAGAATGGTGTCAATTACTCATCCAATGACAGTCATTTACTCAAAATAAGCAATTATCTAGAAGCATAAGTAACAAGCAATTATATCCACCTGCTCAACCAAGGAGCCATAAAATTAGTAACCCAGAATTAGTTAAGTTTGAGTTAGAATCCTGCAAGACCAGGGGTTTTGGTGTTGGCAATTCCAGGACACTGGTGGTCTCCCTAGAGGTTCACAGGGTAATAAGTTGACATTCTCTGAAGTAGATTGGAATTTCAGGAATCACAAAGGAATACAAAATGTAGAGGAAAACCAAAATCTCTCCAATCAAGGAACCACCCCTAAGTTGGCCGGATTGTTGACTGCCCCTCTTGTCCCACTATTTCAAGAAGGCCCTAGTTATGCCTCTCTTCATTTCTTACTCCCTAACCTTCTTCTCTATAACATCTAAAAATTTCCTTTCTGAGGAATACATTTCCAACTCTATCTCTCCTCTCCTGTTCTAGAACCATGATTAAATCAGCTCTATCATTGTTCCTGGAAGGGATGTGTCTACCACTCTTTTCTTTTTCCCCTTTAGGCAGAGTTAAGTGACTTGCCCAGGGTCACAAGCTATTTATGTGTCTGAGGCTGGATTTGAACTCAGGTCTTCTTGATTCCAGGCACAGTGCTCTTCCCAGCAAGTAGCTGGAACAGGAACAGAATAACTGGTTTTTATTTCATATCATCTCTAGTTTCATCATAAAATCTTGTTGTATAATCAGCCTCTTGAAATCTAAGATTTTAAGATTTTTTCCCTAATATCTATACTTTCTCCAAAATGGAAATTGTAAGGATGGAGAGAGTCTTACTTCTGAACCCAGCTTAGTACTACAAATATATCTTATCTTAGATTAAGTCCTTCCTCATGAAATTCCCTAATATTATTTTGTAGTGGAAGCAGGGAAGGACAAGGAAAGAAAGAAAGGGAGACAGGGAGGACTTCTCCGGAGAACTATATTTGGAGCCTCAATCAGTTCATATCCTTCTTACTGGGGTGGTGGGAGGCAAGCAAAGAGGGAGAGGAAGAAGAACTACCACCATGGTAGCATAGCCTCATAAAGTTTGAAGCCGTTAGAGAAGATCTAGAATAATGAATCTCAAACTTCCTGCCTTAAGACCCTTTTCACTCTTAAAAATTATCCATGATTCCTCCAAAGAACTTTTGTTTATATGAGTCATATCTATAGATATTTAACAAATGTGAAATTAAACCAACTTAGTATTAACATGAAAATAGTTTCAACTTCATGGATACCTTTAAAGGATCTTGGGACCTCTATGGATTCCCAGACCACACTCTGAAAACTATTGCTTCTCATCTAACTTCTTCATTTTATACATGAATGGAAACAAAACCCAGAGAAAGGACGTAAATTCTATCTTATAGGGGAAGAATAGATTCTCTACCTTTTGCCTTAGCACCTAGAACCTATGGTTCTGCTCTATTGATGCCATCACCATGCAACCTAGACTGCCATCATTCTTTAGCTAGTCTTCCCCATATTCCTCTCTGCAAGGGGCCCCAATTGGCCAACCTTCTTTCCTGTTTTAAAAGTCTATTTGAATTCCAAGAAATTTCTGTTTCTGGAGGGCTATGGAGAATGCCAGTGGTTTTCAGCTCATTAAATATGAATGATGGGTATTAGTCCTGAACTCAAATGGCCTGTTCTACCTCATTCCCAGTTTATCATCTGAGGATGCTTCTTCAGAGTCCCCAAAATGATTTCAACTTAACTCAAGTCAAAAATTAACTTACACACTTATTCTGGGAAGGACATTGTTCTAGACACTGGAGGAAAATCAAAGAATAAGTAAGACTTAAGATTAGAGCAGGAATGGACTTTAGAGGAAATACGAGGAAACTGAGACCCAGAAAAGTAAAACCATTTCCACAAGAACACACAAGTAGTAAGGCAGGATTCAAATCCAGGTCCTCTAGTCCCTGTTCAGATAGAATTTATAAATAAGGAGTATTTTCACCATACTCAAAACAACAGAAATAATATCTATCATCATGGAATACTATTGCGCTCAAAGGAATAATAAACTGGAGAAGTTCCAGGTGAACTGGAAAGACCTCCAGGAATTGATGCAGAGTGAAAGGAGCAGAGCCAGAAGAACATTGTACACAGAGACTGATATACTATGGTAAAATCAAATGAAATGGACTTCTGTACCAGCAGCAATGCAATGTCACAGGACGGCTCTGAGGGATTTATTGAAAAGTACGCTACTCACATTCAAAGGAAGGACTGCGGGAGAGGAAACACAGAAGGAAAACAACTGCTTGAACGCATGAGTTGAGGTGGACATGATTGGGGATGTAGACTCGAAACTACCACACCAATGCAACTATCAACAATTTGGAAATAGGTCTTGATCAATGACACATGATAAAACCAGTGGAAATGTGCGTCGGCATGGGTGGGAGTGGGTGGGTGGGGTGAAGGGGAAAGTAGAAGCATGAATCATGTAACCATGTTAAAAATAAATATTAATAAATGTTAAAAATAATAATATCTATCATCAGTTGACTGAGAACCAATCCCCCGATCTCATTAATACCTTAAACATATATATAATATATATGTATATATATATACATACACACACACACATAAAAACACATAGCTATATGTGTGGATATTATATAGATGTGTATATACATTCTATATGTATATAAATATGTATATGTGTATATATTTGTTTTTATGTAGAAGGAGAGATAGGGAGACAGAGAGACAGAGATAGAAAGGGAAACAGAGAGACAGAGAGACAGAGAAAGGGAGAAAGAGAGAGAACAAGAAGAGACATTAGAGATCACCTGGTCCAATTCATTTATCCTAGACCTGACAATGATTTAGGCTCAGGATGCAATGTTTCATTACAAATAGTAAACATTCCACTCTTTGTGGATGATAAAATGCAATGAAAATAAATGTACTCATAATTCACTAGTTAAAACAGACAATGTTTTCATCTGTCTAAATATTCGCCATAGCACCAGTGCCAGGTCAGAATCAAGTACTTCAGGTCTGTGGGAATTCCATTAAGCTTCCAGTTCACAAACTCTCAGGAAGCTTTTTAGGTGTCAGATGAAAAGGTAGGACTCACAGACTAACCAAATTGTAAAGAGGGTCTCCTTGCCTCCTTAAGCCTTAAGTCAGAACTTGCACCCATGCCGCTGGACCACAGATCCAGAGCAAATTCTTCCCTAACACCTTCCACTAGTTCTTTTATAGCCAGCTGCTATAGTCTCCTTATGCAATTTAATATCTTTTCCCAGTTAAAACATGTTTTTCAAAAAGACTGCTAAGGAATGGCTCTAATGACAAATATCTGGCAAGCCCCTGGGAAGGAAGGAATTTTGTTTAGATGACTTTTTAGTATCCTTTAAATTCTATTCTACAATGCATAGAGATTGTCCTTGCATCAATGGGACATATTTGGGGGAGGCAGGAGAGATTTCAGGAGAAACAGGAAGTTGAAATGTAAGACTATCCTGCCTAATGGAGGACATATGGCCACCTTACATTAATGTATTTAGTAAGTTAGAAAAGCAGAAATAGCAATACACTGGTGGTCAAGGTATCTGTGCCATATGAAACTTAACTGTGGAATTTCCTGACTCTACTTCAATTGTAATTCATTTTCTGTGTTTATCTTTCCTGTCCTTCATGAACTGAAGAAGAGAAAAAAAAGAAAGAAAAATTCAAATGTTTCTTGAGGTTTACATTTAGATGTTTGCTTCCTCCTACACCAGAAAAGGAGTTAGGCTGATTTTTTTTTGAGGCTGAATTTAAGGAAAATCAGTGTTGCAAGGAGGTGTAAGAGTAATGTAGTCTAATGATGGGATACATCATAAAACATTTAACTGCACTGACTTTCCTAACCAAGACCATTTATTGGACACCAATCAAGCCTTTGTTTGAGTAGAGTTGTCTCAACCACTTTGTAGATATGTGACTTGGAATCAGTAGTACTTTATAGTGGCAAAGGAGGGTTTGGTTCAATTTTTATATTCTAGAAACTGAAGCCCTCTCAACCCCCAAAGCTTCTCCCTCCCGCCTTGAAACTTGTAAGTTGAAATGACTAAGAGCACTTGGGCCCTCTTTCAAGAGTCGAACATTTGTGGTTTCTCTTTCTTGGTATTGCCTAAACAACCCAAAAGCACTCTCTAATTTTATACAGACAGGGGGATCCCTTACATATATAATTTGGGAAGAAAATTACATAATTCTGAAGGGTTTTACTTTTGAAACAGTAGTGAAAGTCCTATCAAGGAAGAAACTGGAAGGCTTCTTTATCTTAAAGTACTTTTGGACAGAAGGTGATTTTTTACAGATAACTTTCTGAAGGAGCTAAGTTTGTGTGCGAAACAGCCAGGCTCAGTAGTGTGGTGCTGAGAAATAGGAACTCTTCCTGGCTGTTTTCCACTTGATGCCCTGGAATAAGCCACTTGATATTTATCTCTCTTTCATTCCTATAATTGGGATAATTAAAAGCACTCACCTTCACAGGACCCAGCATGTCATAGTTGAAAGAGTTCTGCACAAGGAATTAAGAGATCTCATTCCTAGGTCTGGTTCTTTCATTAATTTGCTTTACTCTCATCCATTCACTGGGTTTCCTCGTCTATGAAACAGATTAGATGTTTTCTATCGTCCTTGGCATCTGGAATAGTCTATGAGGCTAGGAGGATTGTAGGTTTTCAGAGCTCTGCTGCAAAGAGTTGGAACATGCAATAGTTTTGGTAGTTTGCAAATACTCTGATCCCATACTCCTCAAAGTCCTGAGTTCAAATCAGAGGCTCAGAAACTTACTATCTGTGTAACCCTGGGCAAGTGACTTAACTGTGTTTGCCTCAGTTTTCTCATATATAAAATGGGCTGTAGAAGGAAATGGCAAACCAGTCTAGTACCTTTACAAAGAAAACCCCAAATGGGGTCACAAAGAGTTGAATCCACCTGAAAAATGAACAATATAATCACCTGATCATGACCCTCACATGCTTCTATAGCCATGATTTTATTCTAAACCATAAGGTTGGCATTTATCCATAACTAGACTTATTTTCTCCTACAGAAAAAAATTTGATTTAAAGTACATGGAGTTGATAGTGAGCTAAAATATTATTGATGGAATATTAGCTGAATTTACTTTTCAAAGCAAAGAAGAATTGAATGGCACTTATATATTCAACCTCTCCAATTCCCTTCCTATATGTTACTGGGCAAATTGGTTAACTACTTGGGGTTTCAATTTCCTTATATATAAAGTGAGGAAGCTGGACTATATAATCTCTAGGATTCCTTCTAGCTATAAATCTATGGTCTCTTGTCATATGATCTTGTGTGACAGTGTCATAATCATTATAAATGTATTTTTCCATTCATCTGTCAGTCCATGAGCAATCAGTAGAAAAAAGCTGTCTATAATTCTGAGATGAACATGGAAGCCAAAGAAGACATGATATTGTCAGGTAGTTTTGACCACAGATGAGAAGGTGCCTCCTATTGCAATGCAGTGGGTAGAGTGCTTAGCTTAGAGTCAGGAAGGCCCAATTTCACGTCTTGCCTCAGCAATATGTTCCTGAAAAACTGCTTACCTCCTGTTAGCCTCAGTTTTCTTATCTGTAAAATGAGGGGATTGGATCTGATAGCTTCTAAGGTAATAATTTTATAAATTAACTCTTGTGATCTTGGCCAGATCATTAAGTACTCTTAGCTTCCTCATCTTACCACAAAGGAACTAAATGTGAGTAGTAAAAGGACGAAGGGATAGAAGTATATATTTCTTGGCAAAATGACATATCAAGACAGATTAGCCTAAACTCATGAAAATTATTTCTCATCCCAATAAAAGAAAAATTTTGAAGCTTTAAGTCAACTTAGAGATAAGATGGTCCATCCCTTTCAAAGTCATTAGGGTAACAGTTATTGGTAATAATATATCAGCTGTAGCTACTTCTGTTGGTAGTACAATCATATTCTATTACATTGATATATCATAATTTTCCTCCATCTCTCCATTCCCATGGGCTCCATTCTAGTGGAGGTAACTCTTCTCCACTCTTCTGTATGACTTCTCATTGGTTTCCATGTGTTAGTGTATGCATTTCCTTGCAAATGTCCCAGTTCAATTGTTACGTAGAGGGGGAACTTGCAAATAGATTAATAACAATGAATGGAGTTGGAGTGTCTTAACTAGATTAGCTATCAGAGTAAGACCCTGAGTTTTTTATGGGATTGGAGGGGAGGAATCTGAAACTAGTATATGGTGTGTGTATGAGGAGAGATAGAGAGAGAAGAGAGAAGAGAGAGAAGAAGAAAGAAGAAGGAAGAAGAAGAAGAAGAAGAAGAAGAAGAAGAAGAAGAAGAAGAAGAAGAAGAAGAAGAAGAAGGAGAAGAAGAAGGAGAAGGAGAAGGAGAAGGAG
>NW_025398433.1:0-3538 GCF_016433145.1 Gracilinanus agilis | reverse complement strand
TATATATATATATACACATATATACATATATACATATATGTGTGTGTGTGTTATATGTGTGTATCTGTTTTTCTCCCACACTCTTACTCACCCTAGCAAGATAAACAGGAGATGCTGCTTTTAAAGCTGGACTAACATGTATTCCTGTGCCACAGATGAGAAGAAAACTTCCCCGGATACTTTCATATGATGAGACTCTTCTTTCCAAATAATCATGTGCATAGGAGACAAAACCAAATTCCTGGCCAAAAGGGAAAAATTCTTTCCAAGAAGGTCTAGCTTTTTTATAGTAGGTGTTGTGTGGAGATGCAAAGCATGGAATCCCTGCAAAGGTACAGGGATAGCCTCACCCAGAATTCCAGGGGAATAACATTTCATAACTGCATATTATTGGGAAGAGAGGCAGTGAAGCAGAAGAGAGGTTAGCTAATCTTGGAGCTACAAATGCATAAGTTTAAGTTCTACTTCTGTAACATACTGTGTGTATGATCCTGCATAAGACACTGAAACTCAGAGTGCCGTAGGATGGATGGATGGACAGAAAGAAATAGATAGGTAGATTCCCCCAAGCAATATTGATAGAATAAGATAGATAGGATAAAATATTGTTAAGAAGATAATATAGATAGTATAGATGATTGATAGGATAGATGATAGATGAATATGAAAAACTGATAGGATAGATAGATACATAGATAGGATGGATAAGAGAGGAGAGATAGGTTAGATGATAGGTAGATAGCATAGATGGAACTTATTTTCTAATAGGGGAAAACAAAAAAAGTGGGGATCTAGAAAGGAAGAAATGGGGAGAGAGCAGGGAAGAAGATTGTACAGAAATGGAGCAAGACTGAGTGTGATCGAGAAAGGTGAAGTCAGAGCACTATAGCTGGGTCTTCTCATACTATGGAGTCCAGGTAGAGATATCAATCACTGAGCTAGCCTCATGGTGGAGTTGTCCACAGGGGCACACGTAGCAGGTAAGGAGGTAGAACAGGACAGAGGATGAACCAGAAGGGGAGAGTGTGGCAGCTCTCAGAGACTATTAATTGCAGAGAGGCTGCCAACCTAGGAGTTCCATCATATAAGTTTCTTTATCAGTGAAACCCCAGCTTCAGTTGCTGTCCTATGTAACAAGTCAGGATTACTCACCACCAACTAGCTATGAGGCTATTGTCACTTTACCTCTCTGTTCTCCAATCTTCTTGTCTGTAAAATAAGTCAGCTGGACTATATTCGCTCTGAGAAACATTTCTTTCTGAGAAATTTTGATTCTAATATTTTATATTTTGTTTTTACTTGAAGGCATCTCTGAAAGATATACCATGCATGCTCAGTAAACCCTAGCAAGTGAAGAAGTCATAGTAGATATAGTAGCAGCAACAGTTAGGAATAGTAGTTGTTAGTAGTAATATTTAATTCTAGTAGTTGCTGGCAATAGTGGCAGTAGTAGTAATTAATAATGGTGATGGTAGTGACAATGGTGGTTAGTAATAAGATGAAGAGAAGAAGAAAGAGGAATAAAAAAGAGGAGAAAGTGGTGGTAGCAGTGATACTGTAGATAGTGGTATTGATACATGTAGTGGTGGTGATGATGGTGCTGGTAACAGTTAAGGAAGAAAAGGAGATGGTGCTGGCAATAGCAGCAGCAATAGTAGTCATACTAGTAGTAGTACTGGTGGTACTGGTGGCAATAGAAGAAGGAGGAAGAGAAGGTGATAGTGGTGGTTAAATTAGTAGTAGTAGCCGCAGCAGTAAGAGTAGTAATATTAAGAAGAGGAGGAAGACTATCCTGTTCAGTTTTTTACATTATAAATGAGAGTGAAATGCTGAAAATTTACATCGGAACAGCTAGGATACATCACGTCACTCTATTAAGTAAAAGGGAATGAGGTCTTGTTTTAGCCTCTGACACATACTGTCTGTATGACCCTGGCTGAATCAATTGTGCTTTTTCAAGTAGCAAAGAGCCCAAGCCATATTAAAATGTAATTGGCAAATGTTTAATAAAATTAATAAAAATATAATAAGATATAATGTTAATAATGTTTCAAAGTCAGTATTTACCCACAGATATCTTTATATTTGGTCAAGTGATCCCCATTTTTTTTACCTTGACATCATCACTCTAGGAAACTCTTTAAGATTACAAATTGCTGGAAGGTTGCCAACTTATATTGCTAGAGGACATTTTCTTAACTGAGAATTTCTTATATAATGAAATCATGTGTCCAATCTCAATCTCTAATTCTGATAATTTTACATACCATAATCTGGCTTTCCCAATAAAATCACAGTTTCAGGTTTTGTTCTCGTAAATAGATTAAATGTTGTAGTAAATAAATCTTTCAAGCCTTACCCTAACTCTTTTATCCTGGTGTCTTTAACTGTCTCCTTCATTCCAGACATCTGTCCTGGGCTAGGCTTTGCTTCACAATTCTATCTTTAAATTAAAAAAAAAAAAGGAATCCTGGATTGAAACATTGTTAATCTGTCAAAAACGAAAAAGAAAAAAGAGTTTGTTGAAAAAATTCAATCAAATGGATGCCCCCCAAAACACAAGGCCTTAAGGTTAGTTTTGCTTTGAGTCATGAAACTTTCATCCATACACATAAACAGAACCTGAAATCAAGAGTTCAGCTGGTAAACAATTTATTTAATCAATCTATTTCAATACGCCCATCCTCAATGTCTCTTAGTGTCTGTACATAATAACTGCATGGATGAATAGAATGCCTAATAATTTGTGAATCCTTTTGTTGGTCCTGACACAGTTCTCCATTTATAATGAAGAATCTTGTGCATACACATCATAACCTTCACAAGCTCTTGAAAAGGCCAAGTCGAAGTCGAGAACAAAGCTCTGTAAAGCTACCCAACAGTAATTTGGCTTAAATGTGAATACTGTTTTCCTTGGAATATGAAAATGTTTTTATACTCATCTTGTACCTCATCTAGCATTCCTCTTCGATGCAGTTAAGAAGCTTTCATTGTCTGCTCAAGGGTCCTTGTGACTCAACAATAGGTGCACAGAGGGCTTGGAGAGATAAGTAATGTAAAGAATTCCAGTGTTTAAATATTGTAAAACATGCTCACTAATGTTTATGCCTAAAATAAACTTTCACAATGCTATTTTAAATAACATAACTGTCATATATTGCCCAGGGAAGAATTTGAAACCTGACTGTGTTGTATATCTACTCTCCTTATGGTCCTCAGTGCCACCTTCAAAACTGTGCCAGGGTAACCTCAAGGTTACTAGGATTTCAGTGTAAAAGAATGATTATAACTAATTCGTATAACATGGTATGAGCATTTTAAAGATAGTTGGACTTGGGAAGACTAACTCCTCCATGAAAAAAACAAAAACAAAAACTGTTGTCAGCACTCCAGAGAAGTCTATATTAATAAAAACATGGCACTTAGAGATGTCAACATGAATAATTTTAAATCATTTTCTATATATTTAAGGTTATATATATTGTAGTATACAGAATTGGGGGATATAGTTTTTTCTAGCTTTGGCTGAGTTCCAAAA
>NW_025398432.1:0-4927 GCF_016433145.1 Gracilinanus agilis | reverse complement strand
CTCTCTCTCTCTCTCTCTCTCTCTCATCAGCACCTACACTGTAACTTGCACTCTTAGAAAATTTCTTGGGGATTTTGAGAGGATAAGCTGACTTCTCTAGTATCACACAGTTAGCAGTGTCAGAGGTGAAGTTTAAACCTAGGTCTTCCTGACTCTAATCCATCATGTTCCCAAGTGCTAGATGTCTAAATACAAAAGTGAGACAGTCTCTTCCCTTAAGGACCTTTTATTTGTCTGTAACAGTCCCACAGGAAAAAAGAGGATTTGGCTATATTGACATTTGAAGTAATGGAGGGTGGACCCACATTCATGAGAGCACAGATCCATTGAAGTGTTGTTATGTAACTGGGAAAGAGATGCCTTTTGCTGCTGGAAGAAACTGAATAAAAATTTCTGCCTTAGCTCTTGGTTTTTTCCCAGAGACACAGCCTGCTTGCTTGCTCCCTCGTTTATTTCGAAAGCCCAGGGGGTTTGGAGCCTCCCAGAAAATTCAGGTCAGGTTTGCTGAAATGTGTTGCTATGTTTCCAGCAGAATCCATTTCCCCACAGGCTTTAAAAGTGCTGAACAAAACGGAAACCAGAGAGAGGGAACATTGTTATCAAAGGAGCCGAATGTGGAGGCTGAATGGGCCTCGCTGATAGAGGCTCATCAAAGATGGAGATGGAGGGAACGATCTTGTAAAGCCAAAATGCATGGGCCTGGGGTGACTGTCTCATCCAAGCTGGAGTCCCTAGAAACAGAGATATTGCTTCTGTCAGCATCCACATACAGCACGGCAGAGAAGAGGAAGCTGTTGTCTTCAGAAGTGGGGTCAAGAAATATTTGTATTGGCTTTATGATAGTAGGTCAAGAAGTATGAGTTGTTTTTTGTTTTTAATTTTGTAATTATCCGGATAATTTTTGATTTCCCCATGTCCCTTTGGGACAATCTTAGAGCCAGTCAGAGGCCAAGTTTATCTTTGTACTTACTGAGCCAACCTTTCTTTGCAGAGGAGGACAAACATATTGATTATAGTAATTTAAATAATAATTCTTTAAAGGTTGCAATAACTTTGTTGCTCTTCAGTCATATTAGTCATGTCTAACTCTTAGTACCCCATTTGGAGTTTTCTTTTTTCTTAATTTATTTTAAAATTTTATTTAAATTTTTAATTAATTTAAAATAAAATTTATTTAAAACTTAAAATTTAAATTTAAAATTAATTTATTTAAAAATATTTTTCCATGGTTACACAATTCATTTTCTCTCCCTCCCTTCTTCCTTTCCCACTCCCAGAACTGGCAAGCAATTCCACTGGGATATACATGTGTTATCACTATACCTACTTCCATATTATTCATTTTTGCAACAGAGCAATCTTTTAAAACCAAAACCTCAAATCATATGCCCACATAAACAAGTGAAAATCATATTTTTCTTCTTTGTTTCTACTCCCACAGTTCTTTCTCTGGATGTGGATAGCATTCTTTCTCATAAGTCCTTCAGAACTGCCCTGGATCATTGCATTGCTGCGAGTAGAGAAGTCCATTACATTTGATTTGTACCACAATGTTTCACTTCCTATGTACAATGTTCTCTTGGTTCTGCTAGTTATAAGGTGGTACCTCAGAGTTGTTTTAATTTGTATTTCCCTAATAGGGAGGGATTTAGGACACTTTTTTGTGTGACTATTGATAGTTTTGATTTCTTCATCTGAAAACTGCCTATTCATATCCCTTGATCATTTGTCAAATGGGGATTGACTTACTTTCTTGTACATTTGACTTAGTTCCTTAAAAATTTGAGAAATTAGACCTTTGTCAGATTTTTATTATAAAAAATTTTTTCCCAGTTTGTTGCTTCCCTTCTAATTTTGGTTGCATTGGTTTTGTTTGTACAAAACCTTTTTAGTTTAATATAATTGAAATTATTCATTTTACATCTTGTAATGTTCTCTATCTCTTGCTTGATCTTAAATTCTTTCCTTTCCCATAGATCTGACTATGTTGACCTAATTTACTTATAATTTCCCTTTTTGTTTAAGTCATTCACCTATTTCGAATTTGGTATAGGGTGTGATATGTTGATCTAAACCTAATTTTCCCCATACTGTTTTGGGGTTTTCTTGAAAGAGATCTGGAATGGTTTGCCATTTCCTTCTCCAGCTCATTTTATAGATGAGAAAAATGAGGCAAATAGAGGTTAAGTGACTTGCCCAGGGTCACATAATGTGAAAGGAAATTCTTGGTTCTCTTTGTCTATTCTGACTTTACACTTGTGAAAAGGGAATCCTTTATTCTCTTTGCCTAGTTCCAGTTAAAACTCTAGTTAACAATAATTTAAGGACCCCTACTTAATACCTCACTAGATTAACAGGATTACCTCTCCTTTGCCTACTTTTGAATTAATCAACAAAAGAGAATACAATCATACTTAACCCTAAAGTAAGGGAAACTCTTACTACTGGAGTTTACACCTCCAAAAGGAAGATACCCCTACTTAACCTTAAGTAGAGCATAGTCTGCAACCTATTATTAAACTGGGTGACAACTCAGAAATGTGTGAATCCTAGAAGGAGAGTTAATACCTTTAGAAGTGATAAGTCAATCCCACAGACACTGCCTCTGGGCAGGGCTGGGCAATTTGGAAACTGTGATTGGCTCCTATGAAGAGGGGCAGGAACAAGAAACCACCATAAAAGTAATGAAATCTTTGGGCTGGGACAGACTCATGAAGTTGAGTCTCCAGGAGACTGTCTCCTGGAGATAGTCTTCAAGGGAACTTCACTGGAGACTGCAGGGCGTGAATCATGGCTTCATTTTAGATTTTGACTCCTGGACTATTTCTTTCAGTGAGTGAAAAGGGCTGACTACTTTCCTAGTTTCCTAAGAGACTAACTTCCATCTTGGAGGAGGCATCATAGTTACTCACTACTGGCCTTCCTAGCTGAGAACTAGTATAGGTATTTTCTCTAACCACTTTCAAATTTCTCTACTTTATTGTTTCCCCTCTAATTTGGTAAACTTCTGACTTGAGATATAATAACTTCTGCAACCATGTTATTTCATATAATTTAAGTCCAATCATTAAATTTAACCTTTACAATATGCTAGTAAGTATCTAAGGTCAGATTTGAACTCAGGAAGATGAGCCTTCCAGCCTCTGGGTCTAGAGCTCTTATCCACCATGCCACCTAGCCAAAAATCACCTAATAACAATTTTTCATTCTATCCTCATAATAGTACTTTGAACTAGATGCTATAAGTATTATTGTCTCCATTTCACAGATGAACAGACCAATGCTGAAAGGGGGGTTGACTTTCACAGAATCACACTGGAGTGTTTGAGTGTAGGCTTTAGATGTCAGTCTTCCCAACCCCTAGCTCAGAACACTGAATTGCTTCTCTATCCTGTGGGTTTTCCATGACTATGGAGGTAACATGCTGGACAGAGAATCAGTAACACCTATGTTTGAATTCCTGTTTCAGCCATTTTACTAGCTATATGGCCTTGGGCAAGTCACTTCACCTCTGCCTCTGTTTCCTCAAATATAAAATGTGGAGAATAACAACACCTACCTCCCAGATTTATTATGAATATCAAATGAGATAATAGTTCTAAAGTACTTAGCCTAGCACCTGGCATAGAGTAGGAAATGTAAATGCTAGATATTATGCTAATAATAATAATTATTATTAATTATTAACTTTTCTAAATATCATCTGCAAAAAGAGAGTTGGATTTTGTAATATCCTTCCAGCTCTAAAATTGTATTCTGATGATCTTAGTGAATGAATATTTCTATGAAGTGATGAGTAAAGAAAAAGTAAGAAGTATTATATTTCTCCAGGCTGGGTCCACTCCCAGAGGGTGATGGGGAATGTACCTGAGGTCTAGAAAATGATAGAGTTGGACTAGACTGTCTTTAAGTTTCCTGCCACCTTACATTGTATGTTCTATGTAGTAGGGTGTCAGACACTAACTGTGTCACCCTGGACAAGTCCCTTGACCCCTATTTGCCTCAGCTCCCCTTTTGTAAAATGGAGACACACTGGAGAAGGAAATGGCAAACCACTTCAGAATCTTCTCCTAAAGGAATCAGACACAACCAAATGACTGAAAAATTGACAATGTATTGAAGGAAGGGGAGTGGGGATGGATCGGGAATCTTCTTAACACATTGAGAAGCTCCTAAATCAAGTTGCTGAAACTGAAAGATGTGGGAGGCAACTGAAGATCAAGTCACATCAGGAATGTGGGCATGCCCTCTGGAGTCTCACTACTAGGACACATGGGATTCCTATTGACTAGTTTGCTAAATTTAGTTCATCTCCCCCTTCTATGGTCCATAAATGCAAGTTGATTTCACTCTCTGGGTCTCATTCACTGTGCAAGACTCATTCCTAGCTTTTTATTTTTCCTTCTGTCTTCTTCCTCAGGACTCTAAGAGGGGCACTCTCATCAGCCCCTCATACTCCCTCAAAAACATACCTAGATGCATACAAAGGCACATATATAAAGGCACACAAACCCTAGCATTCCCTTAAACATACAAACACACCTACACCTCTTTCTGTTCCTCCAAAGGAGTACTGACTATCATAGCATAAGCAAGGAGCTTGAGTGGATTTCAAGGACATTGTTCCATTAAACTGCAGCTTCCTGTATAAATGAGAAGATTAAAAAAATTGTTAGGCAGAGTGATGCTAGAATCTAGAACTAGTTTTGGAGAATAGCCCCCACATTTGAGAGAGAGACCGATAGACAGAAAGACAGAGACAGAGATAGAATAAAAGACAGAGAGGGGGGAGAGAGAGGAAGAGAAGTAAGAGGGGAGAGAGAGACAAAGAGACAGAGAGGAGAGAGAGAGGTAGAGAAGAGGGAAGAGAGAGAGAGAGAGAGAGAGAGAGAGAGAGAGAGAGAGAGAGAGAGGGAGAGAGAGAGAG
>NW_025398431.1:0-6645 GCF_016433145.1 Gracilinanus agilis | reverse complement strand
AGAAGAAGAAGGAGAAGGAGAAGGAGAAGGAGAAGGAGAAGGAGAAGGAGAAGGAGAAGGAGAAGGAGAAGGAGGAGAACCAGGAGGAGAAGGAGGAGAAGGAGAAGGAGGAGAAGGAAAAGAAGAAGAAGAAGAAGAAGAAGGAGAAGGAGAAGGAGGAGAAGGAGAAGGAGGAGAAGATGATGATGATGATGATGATGATTCCATAGTACTTAAAGTATCCTGCACCAGAGTCTTTCAGAAATCTCTCCAGAAAAAATGCCATCTTTCCTGGTCACTTACATTAGCATAAGCTGAAATGTTACTTTACTGGGATCCAAAGCAATGCTGAGCTTGAAGGAACATTTGGGTATACTGAGTCCAAAGATTTTCTCTAAAGATAGCATGAGTACAGTGCACAGTATATATTCAGTCTCCACTTGAAGACCTTCAGAGAATGGAAATACACTATTTTGGAAGATAATACATTCTACTAATGGATAGTTCTATTTGTTAATGTAATGGATATACAAAATATGCTTAGAAAGGAATTGGGTAAGCCTTTTTCTTATTAGATATCTTCTTAACAATTTGTGAGTTTTTAGTCTCATAGGTCTGTTGCTTTTGGCCCTAACTCAAGTTCACAGCTCGTTTATAAAACATGGGAACTAAGTCCTATGGATAAAGTGGGAGGGTAAATGAAAGCTTCATGTGTCTTTAAGTTATATTAGTAGTGAATATAGCAGTGACTATGTACTTCAGGGCCAAGAACTGGAGATGATTAGGAGGCCTGCATAATCTTGGCAGAAGGTAATGGTGAGTAATCTTCTGTATCCTCAAAGGCATATGAGAAATCAAAAACATCCAAATTAACAAACAAGGCAACATGGAAGGTTATCCATTTAGTGGTAACCTTTTCTGATATTTGGCCACCTGCAAGGGTTTTAGGAAGTAGGAAATGGTAGTAGAGTTCCATAGATAAATATAATATAATTAGAAGAATAACAGTGGAGATACCTAGAAATGTATAACAAATACATTTTTTAAAAAGAGACAGCAATTTGAAAAATCTATTCAGAAATATCCAATGTATAAGTAAACAACTAAAATAATCTGAAACCTAAAATAAGAGATAAATATGACTATATATGTATTTGTGATATATATACTCATGTATACACTGTGTGCATATATATGTATAGAGACATACATCTATATGTGTATATATTTATGTATATACATATATATTCTTTTTTATATATACAATGAAACTTTTATTTATTTATTTATTTGTTTTGAAAACCCTTAACTTCTGTGTGTTGGCTCCTTGGTGGAAGAATGGTAAGGGTGGGCAATGGAGGTCAAGTGACTTGCCCAGGGTCACACAACTGGGAAGTGTCTGAGGTCACATTTGAACCCAGGACCTTCTGTCTCTAGGCCTGACTCTCAATCCAATGAGCTACCTAGCTGCCACCCATATATATTCTTAATGTTGAGAAACCACAATAGAATTCTAGAAGACTATATAACAGCATAGGTAGATGAGTAGAAAGTAGAAACAGCACAGTATATGAAGAAAATATTTTTATGTGAGAAAAACCAAATACCATAAGGAGGAAAGAGAGTTGAGAGGGTTTAGATGAAGATGAACAGAGCTAGAAACAGAAGCAATATTGTCAGTATATACTACAAAACATCTGGGCAGAATAAGAAAATAGATGAGGAATTGTAATTTGTCAGGTACTTATCAGTGGTACAAAAATGATTAATGCATAATTAGTGCCCTGAAGGAACTACAATATAGCAAGAGAGACAAAATAGTGACAAAACTAACTATATTTTCAAAGCTGTGGGGACAAAGATGTGAATTTGACTTCAAGTCACATGAGATAACACATAAAAAAGACAAGTTACAAGGTTAATTGAAAGGGTTTAAGAAATAAGTGGCTAGAGAAATGAAGCAACGGATGTAGATAGCTTCTCCTAAGAATGTTTCTGTATAAGGGAAGACATATAGAATGATATTTTGAAGGGATGGGTGGATTAAGTAAAAGTTTTTCGCGTTAGGAGAAACTTATGAATCATTGTTGATAACAGGGAAGAAGCCAAAGTTAGGAAGAGATTAAAGATTTGATAAAGGGAAGACTGAAGGGGCAAAATCCAAGAAGAGACAGGACTGTATGAGTTGAAGGGCATAAATAAAAAGGTTGATCTTGGTAAGGAATACTGAGAACTCATCAGAGGTTGGAGTGAAAGAGAGAATAGAGGATGATGTCATGTTATCTTACAATGTGTAATAGGGGAAAGAAGTGATGTTCTTCATTTTCTTAGGAAAATATGAGAATAAATTCTTTGCTAAACTGGAGGAAGAAATTGTAGGAAGCTTACAGGAAAAAATAATGCTCAGGATAACTACAATATGGCATTAGATTAAGATTCATCTAGTGAAGGAGGAGGGAAAAACTTCATTGGTTATCCTATCCCTTTAAAAGTAATGACCTTTATTGGTCATTTTTGATTAAATCATTTAGGGCTGAGTGAGAACAAAGTTTATATATCTTGTTGAATCTAAGCCATTTTGAGAGTCATTTATTGATCATAACCAAGGAACTTTTATAAAAAGGGAAGAATTACCTCAGAAGAAATGGATATTTTGAGCTTTTGGAAGAGGACATTAAAAAAAAAAACCTTGTATCTCAGCAATCAGATAAATGGGAAATAACAGAAAAAACAAACAAATAAGGAAGACAATGAGACTAAAGGCCCAACATGTACCTTGAAGAATATTCAGTTTGACAGTCCCAGGCCAAAGTCCTCAGAAAAAGATGGCTTTCCACAACTTCTTCCAGTGCTTGTCTATCCGAAGACACTATAATATAATATATTATTTCATCACCCTAAAATTCCTGGGACCCTGAGCTTTGCCTCAATTACAAAAACAAAATAGGTTGACTGAAAAACTGCAGGAAGCAATGTTAGAAATTCTTATTGGTTGTTCTGAGGTTATCATTATTGATAAGAATCTATTCTTTCCAAGAGAGTTGGTCTTGAGATTTTTCCACTTTTCAGGGACTCTTCTTATCCAATCAATCAATGAGCATTTGTTTGACATCCAATCATGTCAAATACTATATTAGACTCTGGGGATAGAAAGGGAAAGATGAAATGCTCCCCTTTCTCAAAAAGCTCACCAGTGATTCTCATTCTTATCATTTCTATGATTGCTTGTTATTCTTCTTTTGAGGCTGCATGGCTTCCTAGAAGCTCCCTGAAGACGTAAGGTTTCCCTTCCAGAGAACTGAGTTTGAATCCAGTTCTCATTCTCTCAATTCCCCCAACCTCATGTTTTCACTTTCTTTTAAAGGCCAAATCCAAGGTTGTTTCTCCAGTGTAAGATTCAACCTGTTTTCCTTAAATGTAAGCACTAAAACATCTTCAATGTGTGATGTCACTGTGGGCCAATAAGGCATTTGGGCCATAGTATTTGTTCACATTCCATCTAAGAACATCTCATCACTGCCAGAATAGTCTGAAATGTGGCACTAGTAGCAATATTTATAATTTCTATATGGAAACATAATTGCTATCAAAATAAATATCTCATCCTTTCACCTTGTTGACCCTGATTCAGATTCCTTTCTGTTATATCCTTTATATAGACTTGTTTCCAACCAGTTCTTTTTTTTTTCCCTTAGGCAATGGGGGTCAAGTGACTTGCCCAGAGTCACACAGCTGGGAAGTGTCTGAGGTCAGATTTGAACCTAGGACCTCCCATCTCTAGGCCTGGGTCTCAATCCACTGAGCCACCCAGCTGCCCCCTCCAGTTCTCTTTTTTGCTAATACTTGATTCTTCTAATTTCTCTATTTGTTGGCCTCAATCTCTCATACTTATATCTTTGTGTTATCTTTGATCTCTCCTTATCTTTCACCTCTTATATCCAATCAGTTACCAAAATCTAACAATTCCATTTTTATGAGTTCTTGCTTCTATTTCCCTTTTCTCCATTCTCCTTGGTACCATCCTAGTAGAGTCTTCTAATACCTTTTCTCTCTGAGCTATTTTCATTAAATCATCAAAAAAAGGAATAATTGCTTCTTATTTCTTGATTATTCAATCCATCCTTTATAACGCTAATATAATAATCTTTCTTTCTTTGGTTCTGTACAAATCATTTTTCATTTCCATGCCTTAAAACCTTCAGTGATCTTCTATTATCTTCTGAGTGAAATTTAAAGTCTCTTATTGAGGATTCAAGGTTTGTTGCAATCTGGAACCATTATTCCTTTCTAGTCTCATTTCCTACCACTCCCTTACATGCATATTTGTTAGCTCCTACCTTCTCTGTATCTGAAGTATTTGAGGCTTGTTTTGAATCTAGGCCTGGCTCTCAATCCACTGAGGCACCTAGTTGCCCCCTCATGCATGTATTCTCAATTCTAGCCACACTGGTCTACCTTATCCCTTCAATATACTATGTACTTTCTTGCCTCAGTGCTTCTGGTAAGGTTATGCCAAACACTTGAAATACTTTCCCTCCCTCTAATTCTTTTCTCTTCAATTTCTAACCATCTTTTTTATTCACCTTCTTTCCTGAGTTCTCTGGTCACTCTAGGAGCTTTTGTAAACATGTGCTTGCACATTTCTAATATACTTATCATATACTTTTTAATATTATAGTTATTTCTACTTGTATAATACATCCAGTCCTGGACTATAAACTCATAAGTTCAGGAATTTTTCCTTCTCAGTGACTAGGATAATGCTCTTCATACAAGCAGATACTTGTTCAAATTTTTATTGAATGAATAATTTGTACCACAAGGAAATATTCTCATTATTTTGCAGTCATTTCCTACAGATGCTGTAAGGTGCTATAGTACAATGCCAGGCAAAACCTGAGAGCACTGACAACATTTTAAAACAGCTTTTGTCTTTCATGTAATGTGTATTCCATTCTGAGAGTTTTACATTGCTTGAATCAAACTCAGATAACTGTAGGAGGATGACCAGAATAATAAATATAATGGATCCCATTAATAGAGCGCATTTTAGTACACAAAGCACTTTCCCTTCAAGAGCTTATTTGATGTGAAGCCAAAGGACCTTTTAGGGAAAGGTCCTTTGGCTCCGTATCAGTGCTCCCTTTCCACTCTACCCTACTGTCACTGCTGCATAATCAGGTGAATACAAGTTGAACTAAAGAACCAAGAGGATGAACTGCATGAAAATTCAGGTGCTCTCCCATTCTCAAAAGTCATGTCATCAATATGGCTGAGGGAACTGTCTGACATTTTCAAGGTTCCCCTAGAAGGCCCCACTGTGATCAACTGCTGAACTGTGCACACAACAAGGACTCTATATCCTGTTAACATCAATATTGAGCTGTATAAATAGGAACTCATGGCCCACAAATTTCCCTCCAGGTAACTCTTAAGATATTCATACACAGTTGACCATAATATCAGCAAAAGGCAGGAAGGACTAAGATGGCTGTGTGAACTCTTAGAGAATTTTGAAGAGTGCTATTAAATTGCTTTGCCACTGGCTTTGAACAAAACTTATCATGCAAAATCATGGAGTGAATGGTAGGATGGGAGCAGGTGGTGGTGTGGAAGAACATGATATTAATAGAGAATTGAAGATTCTGGAAAGGTAGCTTCTATTCATTGTGGGGAAAAATCTTCCCCCAAAATATGTTTTGTTAGATTTTGTTTTGTTTTGTTTTTCTCTAAAAGGAAGGCTTAAAGAAGAAAGTATTTGTAAGAAAGATCATGTAGTAAAATATTAGTGATTATGGGAATTCCAGAGGAAGAATAAAACAGAATTCCCTTCAGGACTTAGATGGAAAAAATGATGTTTTCATTGATTGAACCTATATTATCAACCGTATAGTCATAAATATAACAAGATCTGCTTTTAGTTTTACTTAAAGCTACAGTGATGTGGCTAGCCAGTGAAACATCACTAATTCTGAATAATTAAGGAAAAAGGAGAAGCTTAGCTTGGAGTAGTTTTCAAAAAGTCTCAGTTTGGAGATTTCATGAAGATATTCATCTATCTTTCCTTAAAATGCTATTATTTGAAAATAAAAACTCATGGCTGTTCAACAGAGGATTGTGATGATTATTTCTAAGTAATGCTAGGAGCAAAATTTGTCATTTTGTAACCACCCAGATGATGAGCGTATATTACTTTAACCATTGAACTTAGATAAAATAAAGACAGGTTCAAAACTCAACTCTCATACTGACTCTAAGCCCTGGAAAGCTTGACATTCCCTAAGATAAGTAGCTGAATTTTTATCTCTAATCATTAAAGGGTGTATATCAATAAAAATATTAAGTAAAAATCTACTTTTTTTGTAAAAAAAAACCTGTCAGACATGATGGCTTTACTACTTACATCTTATATCTTACATATGTAATCCCTACTACTAGAGAAGCTAAAACTGTGGGATAGTTTTAATTTAGAAAATCAGATCTGAAATGAATCCATATCTAGTCAGGTGTTCTCATTAAATACTCAGATATGAATACAAATGTGATGATCCTTCCATAAGTGGACAGCCAAAGGGTTACCTAAAGGGTGAAAAACAGACCTGGGCCAGATAAATGAAGCAGGTTAAAGTTTCCATGCCAATAAATATTGGAATTGGGTCCATGAGT
>NW_025398430.1:0-2271 GCF_016433145.1 Gracilinanus agilis | reverse complement strand
TTATATATTTATTTCATTTCTCCCAAATTATAAAACACATCCTTAATAAGTTTGGGAGAAATGAAATAAATACTTGGGCCTCTGGATTAATCAAGAAATGGGTTATAATTGAAAAATAAATATTTATGTATAATGATGGCATTTCTGCATTACTTTGGGAGCTTTGGGAGCTCCCAGGTTTGGGAATGTCTTGTGGAGTCAGACCCTTCTGCCTATGCAGGGAAGCAGCAAGGATGGTGGAAGAATGAGCCTAGACAGATTGTTGTACCTTTCTCCCCACTGGCCAGGTAATGATCTTGTAAACTTCCAGAGCTTGGAAGATCTAGAGTGCCCATCAGCAGTTTCACCATTTGACTTTAGTGTGTGAGCTGGAACCTGAGAGACACACTGAGAATAGAATGCACAGAGTAAAAGCAGCTTTGGGACTTTATAATACCGGCCCAATGTCCCTTCAGCTCTAAATCTATAATTTTGTTTTCCTCTCATGATCCTCAAAGCCCAGCAGAAAACTGTACCTAAGGAAATTTCATGAAGATTCTAGAAAGGGAAAAGAGCCCATTCTCCCAGGAATATTGTTTGTACAAGTTGAGAGTGTGCCTTTGGTTTGGAGCGATGATGCAGTATTGACTACCTTTGGAATATCTGTTTATTAAATACCTCTTTTTATAGGCTAATTAACTCTCCTTAGCTAATAATAGCCAAATGCAGAGCATACTAGGTATGAGTAGTATTAGCAAAATCACAGCCTCTTTGGATTATTCCTTTATACCCTGAGAGTAGGAGAACTCTGCCATTTTCTAGGGAGCCAAGTTGCTATTTGGAGTGAGTTAAGAGAATGACCCAGAGGGAATATTTTATTTAAAGAATAGAATTTCAATCTACAATTTCATTAGAATAAGGAAATCCCAGATGAAGGAACTACCTCTCCTAATGCAAGGTGACATCTTTTTCTATTACTTATAGTATAAGATATTTGCCCAATGTCACATATCTAATGTGTATCAGAGGCAAAACTTGAACCCAGATTTCTTTGCTTGGGAGATCAGCTCATTATTCTCTAAACAATCTCTCACTGGAATAGGCACTTATCAGGTCTTTGTAGGGTCAACTAAATAGGGTAAATTTACATTCTTAATGAAATTAAGATTATGGCAACTGTCTATAGTAGTCTAGAATTAAAGGCAATTTGGACTTCATTTTGATGTGACTCTTTCCTAAAATGGAATTGTCTCTATAGCGTCTTCAACAAGTAGTTTTCTAGGCAAAAAAGTACAGAGTGTAAGAGAGTTATGTTAGAATAAAAGCTCTACAAATAAATGCCTATGGATCCAGTCTTTGCTTCAAGAGCTACAATACAGGAGGGTCCCACTTTTCTTCTTGAATAGCTCATTATTGTTAGATAGTTTTGATTATTAGAAAATTTTTCTTCATATTAAACCTCAAATTGCCTTTTTTATTGCTTCTAACTATTGCTCCTATCTATGTCTTTTGGGACTGAGCAGAATAAATTGAATTCATCTTTCATATGGCAGATATTCAAATATTGACAATAGTAACATGTGGTTACCCTGACACTCTTCCCTAAGTCTTCTCTTCCCAAGCTTAAACATCCCCAGATCTTTCATGCCTCTGGTTGCAACTTTTATGCTTCTCTAGCAAGGAATAGAGTAAGGAATGGGGTAAAGAGAGCAAGAGGAGATTGCAAACAGGTGTAGACATATGAAAAACAGAGTATTATTCATCTCATAATAAACCAACTTAAACATTCATGATTAGAAATATGGTTAATCCAAGATCCAAACCAATTTCAAAAAATGATAAAAGGCATGTGACAACCCCATGATCCAGATATACTTAGCTCCAATTTCTTCTATCACAAATATTTGTTCATATGAAATAAATGACTCCTAAAAGTATTTGATCAAATTTGTTTTTCTTCTAATTTTTGTTTAGAAAATATGATCATCGTTGTTATGGGAAAGAAAGATTTGAAATGCCAACAGTTTCACTTTGCTATAAAAACTGGGGAAGCCCCGGGGCTCACAAGGATGAATTTTTGTGGTGAGGGCTGGCACAGGGGTTCAAGATATCACATATATACAAGGAAGTCAACTACCTCCTGAAATGGAGAGAAAACTGGATTGGAAGTTCCACAACCAAGTTCTAAGGAAGAAGGAAATTTTTCTTCTTCACCAATCCATACTGGCTCATTAGTATGACTCAGTGATTTTGTCTTTTCAGAACAGTGCATCCTTCTTCATATATATATAT
>NW_025398429.1:0-8241 GCF_016433145.1 Gracilinanus agilis | reverse complement strand
ACAATATCATAATATTACATATTATATATATATATATATCTTTACTATTACATTATTATTTAGAAGCTTATCAGAACTCCTACTTTTCACTCTTCTAGGACTGTGTACAGATAACCTAAGAGCCAAACTCAACTAGCCATGAAGTAGGGATCTATATCTTACCTGGTGTTTTATAAAAGAACCCAATCTAGCTGCTGAAAAGGAATATGGCCATGATGTAGATGTTGTTCTTCTTTGTTCAAAATCCCCAAGGGCAACCAAGGCTCTGAAATGGGGCTGACAATTGTAGGTTGTGATAACACATCTCGTTATCCGTTTTCCTTTGATGAATTCTTAAGTAAATGTGATTAGCAGTTAAGTGCTACATAATAAATTAGTCTATGTTGGTTTTAAAAATTATAGAAAATCACACACACACACGCACACACACACACACACAAATCTGAAAAGGATAGCTGTGATAGTGGAGAGAGTTGTACATTATTGGAAACGGAAGTTTTGGTTTGAGTCCAGGCTTAGATGGTGCTCACTTAACTGTAAGACTTTGGGCAAATGACTTCGTGTATTTGAATCTCAATTTCCTCACATGCTGAATCATTCAGGGCCATCCTCTTTGCATTCTTTACTCTCTCATTTGATGATCTCATACTATCACGTGAGTTCAGTTATTATCTCTGGGTAGATCACTCTAAAATCTTTCCAAAATTCCCTTTGCTGAACACCAACTAGTCACTCGACATTCCCAAGTGGCTATATTATAGACATCTCAAACTTAGCATGTCCAAAATACAACTTAGCTTTTCCCCCAAATCCATTACAGTTGAGGATGCCCCTATCCTTCCAATCAACTCGGTTAGCAACCTCAATGTCTATGTATCACTCTCACCCCACATAGCCTGTCAGATGCCAGAACTTGTGTTCTCTCTGTATATACCTTTCATATATGACTCCTCTTCACTTTCATGGTCCCTATATTGGTTCAGATCCTTATTACATCTCACCTGGCCTATTGCAATGGATTCCTACTTGGTCTCCCTGCCTCAAATCACCCATAGAGCTGTAAAAGCAACTAGATCCTGTTGCTTACTCCCCTGCTCAATAAACTCCAGTGGCTCCCATCACTCTTAGGATCAAATATAAATTCTTCTGTCTGACATTTAAAGCTCTTCCAAACCTGACTGTCTCCTACCTCTTCAATCTTCTTTTAGGATACTCTTCTGAGTGTTTTTCCCCTATAGTTGTTCCCCTAACCTGCTTGCTACTATTTGCCATTAGCAATTGATTACTCATTAACAACAAATACTAATTACTAGTAAAGATGATTTATCAAGCACAATTAGTATACAATATTATTGGTGAGAGCCAACACAAGTTGAGATTGCATCCACACACATAACACCATTTCCTGTCTCTGCACCTTTGCATTCACCTAGAATGAGTTCTCTCTTCTCCCACTCTCAGTCTCTTGTTTCCTTAAATATATATCTCAAGTTACATTTGCTACATGAAGCTTTCCCTGATTACCACCTTTTATCTCCACTATTGCTCTGGCTCTTTCTCCCCAATCTAGTATTCTTTTTGCATCTATGTTATCTCCTTGGGGATAGGAACTATTTCATCTTGGTCACTGGATCTCCACCTCCCAGCACAGTGCTTAGCACATAGTAGGTTCTTAATAAATGATTGATATTTGATCCATTTGTAAAATGGGGATATCAGTGCTGTCTCCCAGGAAAATTGTGAGGTTTAAATGAAATGAATGTTAGAAGAATGTTGAAAGCTATAAAGATCCACATAACCATAAACTTTTATTATTGTTGTTATTGTGCAATCATCTTCATGATCTCATTTGGGGTTTCCTTGGCAAAGATACTGGAGTGGTTTGCCATTTCCTTCGCCATCTCATTTTATGGATGGAGAAACGGAGGCAAATGGATTAAATGACTTTCTTAGGGTCACTCAGCTAGAAAATATCTGAGGTCAGATTTGAATTCAGGAAGATGAGCTGACTTCAGACCTGGCACTCAATCTGCTGGGTCAGCTAGATGCCCTTTATTAATAATAGTGAGTCAATAAATATTTATTAAGCACCTACTATGTGCCAGGCACTATGCTAATGCTGAGGAGATACAATAAAAGGCAAAAATGCTGCCTCTGCCTTCAAGAAGCTTGCAGTCTAATTGGGGAGAGGACATGGAAGTAATATACAAAAAATAACTTCTCTCCTCCAGTTTTTGACTTCCTTCTAAACTCAGCTGAAATCTCAACTTCTGTAGAAGTCCTTTCCAATTCCAAACCCTAATCCCATTCCCAGTGCTAATATCCTCCTTCTGAGATTACCTTCCTACAGACAGACAGACAGACCTGGAAGGAACCTTAGAAGTCATCTAGTCTAATCTCCCCATTTTTACAGCTGAGTGAACTGAGACTGATAAAGGTTAAGTTAGTCATGCACCATCACTTATCCAAGTTGCTTATCCAAGATCACTCATCCATGTAAGGACATCTCCAAAGTTCCAACTAGCCATAAGATTCACTGTGTCTGTCTGGTTTGGCACCAACATATGACTTCCCCCAAGCCCATAGAAAAAGAGAATTAAAGGACTGTGTTTCAAGGAATAGATGGGATCCCATAGGAAATCTATCCATGATGAGAAATAGATAAACAATCTTGGTTTGTCAGCACCCCATGTAGGAAATTAGACACATGTCTTCTATGTTAATGATACTTTCACATTTAATTTCCTGTGTGCTACGCTGAAAATGTATCTGTTGAAAGCAGAATTTCATTCCATCCAACTGTCTCGTTAAGTGAAGACAGTGAGGTTGTACCTGTCACAACAAGATTCTGTAAACTCATTTAGGACTATAATTTGGAGGGGAGCAAAGAGGACTGCTACGTGTTAGCCCATAACTATTTGCTCAGTGTCATCATAATTGCCATTAGTAATTGGTTACTCATTAACACAAAGTATTAATTATTAATAAAGAGGATTTATGAAGCACTGGCAGAGTGCTATATTATCTGCTATAGCTAACCCAAGTTGAGATCCTGCCTACTGCTTAGTGGATTGACAAGCTAAATTGAAAGATAGACAGGTACCTACAAGGGGAAGGAAAGCCCTTCAAAGGAAGGTGATGCCAACAGGGAGAAATCAGTGGGGCTCTCAGGACAGGTCTTCCGGATGGACTTGACACCTTATAATAATATGTGATATATTATTAATTAATAGTATAATATAATAATAATTTATGCAGGATTGTAAGCTTTTCAAAGCACTTTTTATATGTTCCTCAACAACAATTCTGTGAAGTAGGTGCTATTATTATCCCCATTTTATAGATAAGGAAACTGGGAGAGGTTAAGAGAATCACCCAGGATCACTCCGCTACTGTATCTAAGGAAGAATTTTTTTTTGATTGATTAATTAAGAAAATTTTTCCATGGTTCCATGATTCATGTTCTTCCCCTCTCTAAGGAAGAATTTTAACTTCAAGTTCTACATCCCCTGGCTGCCTGTGTGTGAAATAATACAGGCTGTCATCAAGGTGCATCTCCTGCATGGAATTAGATGCCCTTCAGATATTTTAAGCAAAATAAAGTCAAAATAATAAGTCCCTTAACTATATTTGACAGATGTTGAATTAATATTGTAATATTACTATTGACAGAGATTTGAATAAGTTTAATTTCACTTCCTCTACGTTCCTTCCCTGATTTGGGAACCTTTCCCTCCCTTTGGAGAATCTCACCTCCCTAGAAATGCAAGGAGGGGAAAGCAACATTTCAAGCTGGAGAGTGGGCAGCTCGTTGTTGGACCCCCAAGCTTACGCTGGCTCCCAGACTCTGTGATATCATGCTTGCCAAGGCCATCTACTTGTAGCTGCCATCTTTTCTCTCTACTGTAGCTGAAATTACCTGCACCACATGTCATCCACTCAGGACCAGAGTGCCCATGGTTGACAAGGTGTCAGTTAGCTAATCTGATCAACTATTTTCGGCTTTTGTGCTAATGGGAGAGGGTTAGAGGACCTCCTCCTGCTCCTAGGTAATATATGTACATTTTAACAGTGGCCTTCCAGAGATAATGTGCCTCCTGAGGTCAATGCTATGGCAGGCCAACAGGGGAGACCAGGGTCAGCCTCCTGATGAAATGAAGTAGTCCAGAATTCATTGAAAGCCTCTTGGATGCTGTCAATTGGTTACATCAACAAAGCTGGGTGTCACTCAAGATAGTTACACTGGAACACTTATTAAGGACCTAGTATGTGTAGAGCAATGGTCTAATTATATGGGAGTTGCTGAATGGGAACCACAGACCTTACAGAGAGGCAAAAAAACAAACAAACAAACAAACAAACAATGGGCCACCTTTAAGAGTCAGGGATGCCATGCAGCCCAGGGTGATTTTGGATAGCAACACCATCAAGAGACAGATTGTTCTCCACTTAGCCATGAGATGCTCCAAGGTCATCATAGTCTGGATTTATTAGCCACCATTTCCCTTTCAACATGAAGTGGAAGGATGCCTAGACAACCAGCTACTAAGCATCGCTGCAAGCCCACTCCCCAATCTTATCCTTTGAAGCAGACAACGCATACTCTGTTGGATTTGGAGTCAGGAAAACCAGAATTCAAATCTTACCCCAATCCCTTATTATCTGTGTGATTGGGAAAATCAATTAAAATTTAAAATCACTATTTCTCAGACTCAATTTCTTCATCTGTAAAATGGGGATCTTAATGGCATAAAGGGTTCTTGTGGGGAATCAATGAAATTATAAAAAGCAAAGAGGTTTTCAAATGTTAAAACTCCATGTAAATCTTATTTATTAGGTCACATGGCTATTCCCCTGATTCCTGGAATGTCCACACCTCTGCCTACTGATATCCTTCAGTGTTAAGCTCAAATCCTGCTTTCTGCAGGAGGCTTTCCCCAGGTTCTCCCACCCCTAAACCTCCATCAGAGATGCCTTTGCTCTCCTTCCCTCTCAGATTATCTCATTGTTCTCTGTATATATCTGGTGTGTACATTATTTGGATGTTGTGTCCACCATTGTACTGTGATTCCTTGAGGTCAAGAACTGTCTTTCTTTTTGTATTTGTATTCCTGGTGTTTAGGAGAATGCTGACACCCAGTAAGAAATTAATGTTTACTGGGTACTGTGATAAAGCAGGGTATGTATGTCTGCCATTTTTTTGAATCCCCAGGATTTAGCCCATTATCTGGTATAGAAATATTGCTCAATAAATGTCTGGTTCCTAACTGACATGGGATGTGACTCAATCTCTAGAAACTGTGGCTGCATACTGTGGAGGCTCTCTGGAAGCTCAATTTTTGAATTTTTTTAGAGTATATGCTTATGGGGTTTCTGATGTTCACCTTGTCTGGGGACAGAGCTTCAGCTGGGTCTTGAGAGTAAGACTGGGCAGCTATGTCGTACACTGGATAGAGAGCTGGGACTGGAATCAGGAAGACTTGAGTTCAAATCCAGACTCAGAAACTTACTAGGTAGGGGACCCTGGACAAATCACTTAAATCTGTATGCCTCAGTTAATCACCTGTAAAATGAGATGGAGAAGGATTAGCAAACCATTCCATTTGCTGATGAGAAAACCTTATATAGGGTCAAAAATAATCTGATATGACTGAAAAAATGATTCAATCACCAAGGCTTAATTAGAGAGCGAAGAGAATAGCATTCTAGGCTAGGGAGCGAGCAAAAACATGGAGGTAGGCATTTATATATTATTTCTGGGGGACACTGTGGGGGAGGCCTTTTTTATGAGTGTGAAGCATTTATTTAAAATGGGAAATGTAGCCAGGAAGGGTGGCACATGCCCATAATCTATGTTGCCTGCAAGGCAAGGATTGTTGGAGCTCAGGAATTCTGACCTGCTGTGTGATTAACTTTTTGAGTATCTGGATTCACTGTCTGGCATCAAAATGGTGAAGCCCTAGAAGAATAGGGATGGAGGCATTAGGTGGATTAAGGTCCAAGCCAGAAATGGGGCATGTCAAAGTCCCTTTGCCCATCAATAGTGGAATCAAGCCTGTGAGAGGCTGATACACTTCTAGTCTGGGTTAGATGGGGAGACAGTCTCAAAACAAATACAAACAATTGGACACACAGAGAAGACAGCTGTTGATGGACCTTGTGGCTAGATTGCAGAGAGCCTTGAATATCAGACCAAAGACTTTGGATTTTACTTAATAGACCAAGCCACTAAGGGACCAGAAATGGAACTGCTGTCATCTTGTGATCATAAATGCAAATTATAGATTATAAAGTCATATTGAACTCAAATAGAAATTAGGGTCACTAACTGTGTATACATAAAGATCCCTGTGGATGTGGGTGTATATTGGCTTGTTTGTGTAGTTTGTGTTTTTATTTATTTTGTTAAATATTTCCCAATCACATTTTAATCCATTTCAGGCAGAGGTCATTAGTGTTATGGGCTCCATGTTGGACACCTCTGGATTAGAATGTTGTCTTTCATATTGCTCACTCCATCTTCCGTTTTCCAGTCTTCCTTCTTTCTTGGCTTTTGCCTTTTGAAGATTTTTCCTCTCCTTTTTACATGGAATATATTTCCCAGAAGTCACAGCTGAACTGTAGAAATACCATTTTGAGAAATGTCATCACTGAAACCGCATCAGGGCAGACCAGGGATTGATTCTGCCATCCATTCTGCTTGTAGCTGAGACTTTGAAGATAGGGCAGGACTTGGACAAGTAAAGAGGAGGAAGAAGGGTGCAGATAGATCCCAGAACCAACTTGCAGGCAACTATAAAGGCAAGCCTCGTGGGTCATTCTCTGGCAGTTTGAAATGGTCTCAGAAGGGTTGAGGGACTTCATATCCACCTGACCAGGCTAATGGTTCAAGTGAGTGATGAGAGAGAACTCTGGCTCTTGGACAATTTCTCAACCATGAGGAAGGAGAATGCCTGGGTTCTAGAGAAAGATCATCTCTAAAAACTCTTTTCTTTCCTCAACTTCTCATGTTGTTTTGATAGAATCATAAAAGAGACCACATAAGCTGTCTAGTCCATCTCCTTTATCTTACAAATGGGGAAAATGAGCCCCACAGAGGTTAGTGTCTTGGTCAAATTCACACAGGTTACAAAGGCAGAACTGAGATTCTAACCCTCTTCCTCTGCCTCCAAATCCAGTTGTCTAGGTCTGCCTCTTAAACTGCTCTTTGTCTCATTGTACCATAGGAGGCAGTGAAAGGAAATAACTATTAACTCAGAGAATTTTAATTTGGAAAATGTGATTAATAATTATATAGATTTCATAAAAGCTGCACTCATCTCCATTTTGCTCCTGCTTCTATAGTGAATAGTCATCCAGCTTAAATTCTGTGTGTATGTTTCCCTCCCTTGACTCCAATGATGTCTCCAACCCTATTTCCACCATTTTAATGTCCTTCAATCTCTTTCCTCTGTCAAGGAGGGAGCCCGCACCCACATACCCAAATCTGGCAGCCACCCCTGATCTCATCTCACAGGAGACTTAATGGAAACTGACCGAATTATAGCTTTTGGTGTTTGGGGAAGGTACTTAGAAAAGGAAGTTTTCCATTTATACAAAGGGAAGATGGTAAGGAGAGATGCGCCCAGAAATCAGGTTGGGTCCTAAGTGAGTCCCTGAGCCCCCTTGGCGTGACTCTGCCAAAGCACAGCTGTGACATTAGCAGACAGTCATTGGAAGCACCATCATAATTCTGCAGATCAAAGCAGCCCCTTCTTCAGACAATTATAGTAAAATTGAAGCTCTCCTCCAAGAGAAACACATGCTCTTGTTGTGTTTTTTTCCCTCTTTTTCCCCCTTTATTTTATTCTTTATGAGCAAATTGGTTTTTCAGGGCTATAGAAAGAGCCGATTGGAAGCTTAAATCCTCCCTGTCTGCCCAGGGGTGGGATTCACAGGGTTAGACATGTAACATCTGAAGGCTGATTTTTTTTTAAATTGATATCCAAGAATAAAAGAGAGAATAGTAGGAGAAGCTGATCAGGAATGAATAAAGTCTCCTTTTAAGCTGAAATAACCCCCCTTCCCCCCATCTTCCCTCCAGAAAAGCCGGACTGTAATTGCTTGCAATCACTCGGCACAAATTGTCTCCTTGTATTTGCTTTTTAATTTTGTATAATCTGGTCCATTTCGCTCTCTCTGCCTTTGAGCTTAACCTCTCTCTCTCTCTCTCTCTCTCTCTCTCTCTCTCTCTCTCTCTCT
>NW_025398428.1:0-4137 GCF_016433145.1 Gracilinanus agilis | reverse complement strand
CCTTTTCTCTTCCTCTTCCTCTCCCTCTTTCTCTCCCTCTTCCTCTTCCTCTCCCTCTTCCTCTTCTTCTCCCTCTCCCTCTTTCCCTCTTTCTCTTCCTCTTCCTCTTCCTCTTCCTCTCCCTCTTTCCCTCTCCCTCTTCCTCTTCCTCTTTCCCTCTTCCTCTTCCTCTTCCTCTTCCTCTCCCTCTCCCTCTCCCAATGTTACTTGAAAAGGCAGATCTTCCCTATTAACTTCCTCCTTCCAAAGGATCCCTCCGCTTTCTAAGTCCCATGAGAGCATGTTTCCTAGAGGCAGGTCTGAACCTTCTCACCTTGCAGGTCCTCGTGGCTGACCTCCAACTCATCCACTCCATGACCAGCTGATCCTGGGTATCTGCAGCCTGAAAGAGACCAAGGGGGGGGCCTTCTAGCATGGGCTGGAGGACCTCCTCTTGGAGATGTCCTAGAAGAGGTTCTGGGTCAAATTCATGGCCTTGGAAGTGCCCCAGAATTTGGAGTGATTTCTGCGAGATTGACAGAGACAGCAATAAAGAAGGATGGTGAGGGGGTGGGAATAAAGTAAACATTCCCACTACAGGGGAATTCTCGACATGAAGCAGATACCGCCCTTCAGGTACAGCCGGATGCCTGCTTTATGTCCACTTTCTACCTTCAGCCCTCCCGCCTGCCCAGGCAGGACGTTGCTGCTCCAGGCCAGGCTGGAGTGATACCTGGGCTGATGAGAAACAGGCCCGGGGGTGCAGAGGACAGAGAGCAGAGCTTCACAGGTGCTGAGCACACCAGCTGTGGGAAACATTTTGGCTGCCAAACAGAGCTGGATCCTTTTACCAAGTCTGGGAATTAGTCACTGAATAGCATTAGGGTTGGGGGGAAAACGGGGAGTCTTCTCCAAGCACTGAGACTCTCCACCTCTCTGATGCACTCTGGAATGCAGTCTTGCATGCTGGAGTTTTCTGCATTTGCCTTGAATTCAGAATCGGAGGACCTGGGTTTGATTCCTAAGACTGTGCCTTGTGGACCCTTGTCTGGATACAGGCTCTGGGCCTCAATCCCCCCTCCCCAAATGAAGACAGTGGGCGAGACATCCTCTATCCTCCCCTTTCCTCCGAGTACTAAGAACCTTCGGTCGTAACTAGTCTGCGCCCCAGGGAGGGCAAGGATATTCCACATCTTCTCTGAACTGTGCATGCCCTAGGATCTAGCCCGGCACTTTGCACACAGTAGGTCCTGCCTCAGTCCTTGCTCAAGGAATGAATGGTGAAGATGTGGAATGAAAGGAGGGATGAACGAAGAACTAGAATGCCCGGGTTCTGAATCATTCCCGTTTCTCTACTGCTTTAGTCCACAAAGACCTTTCTTCACAATAGCTTTCTGGGAAGGTGACGGCAAGAATCATCGTTTATATTTCAATAAAACACCGAGGCTCACAGACAAGGAAATGCCATTTTTCTCATTTTCCAGAGACGAAAACTAAATTTCTGAGAAATTACATGCCTTGTCCTGATCTTCCCTTTCAGCTAGTAAGGACCAGAGCCACAATTTGAACACAGGTCTAAAGTCTGCAGGCCCTGTATTCTAACCAATACCAAGCTGCCCCTCTGAAAAAAAGAAAAAGGAAAAAGAAAGAATTCAGAGACAGGGGCCACACTGATCTTCTGCATCGGATTTTTATTAACAAGAAGAAATTAGTTGGTGCAGTAAAAATGATAGGAACCAAATCACAGAAACTGAAAATTGAAAGAATCACCAGCAGTCAGCTTTGTTATTCAGTCTTTTCAGTCCCACCTGACTCTTTGTGAATCCTTTTGGGGGGCTTTCTTGGCAAAGGTACTGGAGTGGTTTGCTAACTCCTTCTCTAGCTCATTTTTACAGATTAGGAAACTGAGGCAAACAAGGTTGAATGACTTACCCAGGGTCACAGAGCTAGTAAGTATCTGAGACCAAATTTAAACTCAGGAAGATGAGCCTTCCTGACTTCAGGCCAATGCTCTATCCTCTGTGCCACCTAGCTGCCCTCGTAGCCATCCAACCCACACCGGAAAGAATATATCTATGAGGAGGCAGCTGGGTGATTCAGTGGATTGAGAGTCAGGCCTAGAGATGGGAGGTCCTGGGTTCAAATCTGGCCTCAGACACTTCCTAGCTGTGTGACCCTGGGCAAGTCACTTAACCCATTACCTAGCCCTTACCACTCTTCTGCCTTGGAACCAATACACAGTATTGATTCTAAGATGGAAGGTAAGGATTGAAAAAAAAAGAATATAGCTATGAGGAACCATCCAGTTTCTACTTGAAGACCCACTATTGCCTCCCAAGGCAAGTCCAGGTCACTTACCATCACTCTCATCTTTTAGATGGTTTCGCATCCTGGTTTGTTGTTTGCTGATTCCCTCAACCTCAAGGCAAAATTTGGTTCTTTGCAGTTTCTCCCCCTTCTGCTCGTTGGGGCGGAACAGACCTGGTCCAGTCCCTCCTGATAGTGTGAACTTTTAAAGACTTGAAGACACCCATCCCATACCTCTCCTGACTCAACAGCCCCACTTCCTTCAAGCAACATTAACACAGCACAGGCTCAGGGCCCCTCGACATCCTGATTTCCTTGCTTTCCACTTCTCCATCACGGCCCAGAAGCCTGTTCCTCCCCTGGGAAGGACTTTCTGACCTTGGGCTCTTCCCTTGGGTTGGACAGCTCCTCCCAGAGCCTCTACTGAAGGAGGGCGTCCAGGCCAGCCATCTCTTCGTTTTCTACAATGAAATTGCAGCTGGACTCCCTGGATTTCTCCATCATGTCTCCAAGCTCCTCTTCTCAGCTTCCTTTGATGAGTTAGAATGGAAGCTCCTTGAGGGCAGACGCGATCTTGCTTATTTGCTAGTATTTGTAGCACAGTGTAAATACTGATAAATGCCCATTGACTGGCCACTCTGCCCTTCTTCCCCAGTGGCCCAGGACAGAACCTCCTCCTGACGAGATCCCTAACCCAGGCCAGGGGACCATTTTCCTCCCTGTTCTCGGAAGCTCCGCCTCTCTCAACGCAACCGCCAATCGCAACAGTGTTGGGGGCCGCATCGCCTTGTAACTGAGCCTCAGCTAGTACTCGAGCACAGCTCTAAAGCTGCCCCCTGACCATCCTCTGCTCACAAAGGTGCTCCTGTTTGTCTTCCTTGGGGGTTTCCGACTTCCTCCTATGAGATTCAGCCTGAGGCTCAAACCTGTGAATCACCCTCATCACCATCTTCATCCCATTCTAGCAGCATTCTAAGGCTTGCACAAGTGTATTACACATACATATATATGTCTATGTTATCCCACTTGCCCTTCATGACCATCCTGGAAGGTAAGTGCTATTTTACTTTCTATTTTATAGATGAGGAAACGGAGACTGATAGAGTTTAAGGGACTTGCCCAGGGTCACACAGCTAGGAAGTGCCTGAGGCTGGATTTGAACTCCAGTCATCCCGATTCCAGGTCCAGTGCACTCTAGCCATCAGAGTGCCACGTAACTGCCTCTGACCTAGCGACTTTGCCCTTCTTCTAGCTTTCTGACATTTGTGGATCTGATAAACAGGCAATTTGCGCCTTTATCCAAGTTCTGAGAATATTGTTCAACAGAGTCTTGTTAAACCAGAGCCAGACACAGGCTCATTCCACAGTAGTTTTCCCAACAAGTTGGCAAAGACATTGATCCGGGCCATTGACCCAATTCAGAATCGATCTGAATGTTTTCTTTTAGGCCATTTCTCTCCACATTTTCTCCCAGTTTGGTAGGAAATGCTTTATCCAATGCTGCCCCCAAATCTGGGGAAATGCGAGCTCCAGGATTCCCAGCTTCTACTAAGAGGGTAATCCTGCCCAGAAAGGAAATAAGGTTAGTCCATCCTGACCTGCTTTTGATGAAGATATCCTGCGTCTTCCTAATCTCCATTTCCTTTGTGAGATGTTCACTAACCTTCTGTCTAATAATCCTTTCTGGAATCTTGCCAGGAATTGAAGTCAAGTTCATTGTCCTAGAATTTGCAGGTGCTCTTCCTCCTCTCTCCCTTCCTCCCTCCCTCTGGCTCTGTCTGCCCAGCACTCTATTTCTCTCTTTGAATCTCTCTCTCTCTCTCTCTCTCTCTCTCTCTCTCTCTCTCTCTC
>NW_025398427.1:0-4592 GCF_016433145.1 Gracilinanus agilis | reverse complement strand
TATACATATATATATGTGTATGTGTTCTAGATATATATCTATGTAGATATATATTTTTATATTCTTATATATTTAAGTAATTTAATATTTATGTTATATTTGTATAGTATATACAATTTAAAATAGAAATCCACTTAATAATTTGATTATTAATATAATATTAATCAAATATATAAATGATATTTAAATTAAATTAAATCTAAATAAATTAAAGTATATATATACTCCAGCATTATGATTTCATTGAAAAAAGGAGCATCCTGGTGAGAAAACTCCCTCTACCAATACAGGTCTCTAACTATTCTGAAAAATTATATAGTCAAAGTATTTCCCAGGTCAGTGGAATGTTAGGTGACTCACTTATGTTCATATAGATGGAATGTGTCAGAGTCTAGGTCTTCATAGCTGAATGAAGTTGACTCCCTATCCACTATTCCACATTGCTTCTCTCTCTTTTTACTTTCTCCTTCTGACTCTGTCTTATCTATCTACACACATATGTATACACAAATCTTTTAATTAATTTATCTTTTTTATTTTATCTTTCAGGTATATTTATATATCATTTGCACCTTGCATATTTACATACAATACAAACATTTGCATAGTTATTTGTACATAGTTTCTGTTCAAAAAGCATGTTGGGGAGGGAGTAAGGTTACAAGGAGGAATTGAGAAAAGAAAAGGGAAAATGCATTTAAAGTAAGAGGTTAAGGGAGGAGTAGGTATTGTTAGAAATAGGTCAGAGTTTCAGGCATGAGAGGCTCATGACATTGAGATGAAGGGGAAGACATAGACTGACATTTGCTGAGGATACCTCTGTTGTGGGAGAGCATGATATTATCCCTTTTAAAGAATTACAGGCTCTTCTGAAACTTTAAAAATTGAGGAATTTATTGAGGCAGGTGCAGGGAAGTCTGCCTCTCTGAAGAGAAGGGGTTCAGGATTTTTATATCTTAAAGGAAAAGAGGCAACATGACTAGAAGTGGAAGGTGGGGAGGGGGACAAACAAGGAGGATTAGGTGGCATTCCTGTGTGAGGTATTTTGGTGTCTGGGGTAGAAGCACAGGTATACATTGTTTCTGACATATTAAGTCCTGATCATAAAAGAGGGCGAAATGCATATCTGAGAGAATCTAGTGATATTTGAGATGCAAACAGAAGGTACACATCCGTGCTAAAAACACTTATCAGAAGAGTAGGAGAAATGTACCTAAAACAGAAGGAAATGTATTTCTCAGAGAATCCTTTGTTTATGCAGTCTGTCCCTTCAGTTGCATCAGGGCTGGCTTTCTTTATCACCAGCACTCCTGGGGTCCAGGATTGGGAAGTTCCTCATGTACCCTTTTGACCTGGTATTCCTCAATACCAGTGATTCCCAAAGTGGGTGCTCCCGCCCCCTGGTGGGTGCTGCAGCGATCCAGGAAGGTGGTGATGGCCACACTTTTTTTGTATTACATTCCATTCTGAGTTCAATAATTACATAATTTCCATGGGGTGCTAAGTAATATTTTTTTCTGGAAAGGGGGCGGTAGACCAAAAAAGTTTGGGAACCACTGACCTAGAGACTTGGGGTGTCCAGCACCCCCATACCACCTCTTCTAGGGGGAGGTTTTTTTGGCTGTAGCTATGCTGATCTCCTACATCCCAGGGGTGGGGAAAAGAAGTAGAAATACAGAAGGAGAAAAATACTAGGGAATAAAGCAAATCAAAACCAAAACTATGGACTCTGCTGGTTTTGGTCCATCCAAAATGAGAGAAGCCACTGAATAAAATCCATTCCCTGCTCATGGAGTACATGTAGGATGTGGAACTGTTGTGCCAAAGTATGTGAATAGTGTAATAATTCTTATAATAATTCCAATAGTTTTAGCAGAATTAATAAACTTAGTGACTGTTCTTCATTTAACAATACTAGCTTATACTCAGGGTAGGACACTGAAATCAATGATAATTTGAAATTTAAAAATGATAGTTGAGTCTAGCCTCATATATTTACTAGCTATGTGATGACTTTGAGTAAGTCATTAAACTTCTCTCTGCCTTGACTGTAAGATATATCTCCAAAAGTTGTGAGAAATGAAATAACATTTGTAAAGCACTTAACACAGTATCTAGCACATAATAGATGTTTGTTTAGTAAATGAATGTTTCCTTCTTCCCTCCTTCTCTTCTACCTTTCCTTCTTTCTGTTTCTCTACAGTCTAATCAGGGCAGTGGATTTTACATAGTAAAACTTCTTTTTTACCTCCCCCACCTTTTTTATCTTCTATGCAATTAGGATTAAGTGATGTCAAATTTGAACCCAGGTCCTCCCAACTGCAGGCTTGGTGTTCTATTCATTGTGCAACCTGGCTGCACCACTTTTTGTCTTTGCAAACCCATTGTCTGGCACAATGCAGGGTATATAGTAAATGCTTAATAAATAACCCTTTCATTATTTCTAGACACCAAACTTCTATTATTGTAGTCTGAGCTCACTAGCTTTCTTGGCTGCTATCATGTCTCACTTTGGACTTACACTGAGCTTATACTCTCCTCAGATTGTCTTGGAGAAAGAACTAGTGGTTATGTTCAGCTTTGAAAAGGATGAGCTAAAGGGAGAACGAGCTCGATTCCCCAGTTCCCCTGCTTCAGTAGTTTGGCCACATCTTATCCTTGTAACAGGGCATGTTTCTTAGAGAAATATAATAATTTCTGCTCTGTCATTTTCAGTCATCTATGACTCTCCATGACCCCATTTGGAGTTTTTTTTTTCACAATTTTTTTTTTAATTTTAATTTTGAACATTTTCGCATAGTTACATGTTTCATGTTCTTTCCCTCTCCCCCAAGCCCCCCTAACCCCCATTTAGCCAAGGCACAATTCCACTGGGTTTTACACGTATCATTGATCAAGACCTAATTCCATATTATTGATAGTTGGACTAGAGTTATCGTTTAGTGTCTACATCCCCAATAATATCCCCAGCAGCCCTTTCCACAAAAATATTGAAGTAGATTGCCATTTTCTTCTCTAACTCATTTAATAGATGAGGAAGCTGGGGCAAATGGGGTTAAATGACTTGCCCAGGGTCACACAGCTAGTAGATGTTTCAGGACAGATTTGAACTCCAGAAGATGAGTTATCCTGACTCCAGGATTAGCATTCTATCTACTGTACCACTCAGCTGCCCTAGTAATGCATGGACTTCAATGGCTATTTCCTAATTAGACTTGTGATTTCCTCAGGGTAGAACACTTAAGGTAGAACAGAACCTTCTCTGAAACTGAATCCTTTGTTAGCGGTCTGGGCTCCCTACAAGGTCCAACTCTTTTTCCTAGTGTCACATAGCCTGTATGTGTCAGAGGAAGGACTTGAACACAAGTCTACCTTGTTCTGAAGACATCTGTCTAGCCACTAAACAACATGACCTCTTTCTTACTACCTAAAGTTCTCTTCATTTTCTTTTCTTTTCTTTTTTTTTTAAACCCTTAACTTCTGTGTATTGGCTCCTAGGTGGAAGAGTGGTAAGGGTGGGCAATGGGGGTCAAGTGACTTGCCCAGGGTCACACAGAGTTCTCTTCATTTTTATGTGATGTCTTTGAAGACTTAATCCTGTTGAAAGAGTGGTAAATAACCACACTTTATGCTCAGATACATGAAACTCTAAGGCTGTTTAGGCAGCCCAGAGTAAAGAGGAAAAGGAGAGACGGATATAGAGATAAACATAGACTTTACTACTATAATCATATAGCTATATACAAATATATTAATGGTTTAAAGGCCTACTATAAGATCTACAAAGTATGTGTTTCACTTTAATTTCTAATATAGTTTGTAGCATCCTTTCTTTGTAACTGGTATTACACAGACCTTCTTCCTCTGAGTCACAACTTCGACAATCACACACTTTTGGCAGTGTCTGTGTCAATCTTTCTTATGCCTGAGCAGTTTTGAACTATTTTCTGTCTTGAATTTCAACTATGGTTCCACAAGCCTTTGCTTTTTTGTTAGGTCAGGGATTTTTAAAGCCCATTGACTGAAATATCTTAGATCTAGAGTAATGCTAAGAGTAGCAAGAAGAGAATATATTTAAATTATTTGAAGGAGTTGGACAATTGCTTTAATTACAATATGATCATTACAAGTATAATTATGTCATAATTATAATTACAATATTTCAATGTTTGTTTAAAATGTGTTTAATCTGATAGGCATATATTTTCATTTTCTCTATTCATTTTCCCTTGAGTACTTTGGATACTAGTTTGTGTACCTTGGATATTGGAGTTACTAATTGGTATATTGGGACAGATAATGTATTACTTGGTATTTTTAAAGATACCTTATCTCTACTATGTTCCTTTTTATAATATTTTCTCCATATTTTAATCAAATAGCTATTTTATGGGACTTGCTATTGCACTTTACTTATCCATCTTGGCCTCAATTCAAGGAAATAAAAGTAGCTTAGTCTCTTTGAAGGTTGTAAAAGGTGATTTTCTTCTTCCTTCTTCCCTCCCTCCTTTACTTCCTCCCTCCCTCTCTCCCTCTGTTCCTTCCTTCCTTGCTTTCTTCCTTTCCTCCTCCTCCTCCTCCTCCTCCTCCTC
>NW_025398426.1:0-6118 GCF_016433145.1 Gracilinanus agilis | reverse complement strand
AAGGAAGGAAGGAAGGAAAGAGGTAAGGAGGGAAGGGAGGGAGGAAGGAAGGAAGGAAGAAGAAAAGTTGAGGGAATGATTAAAATGGTGTTATGTTACCTCTGATGCTCTGGCCAGAGTTTGGAGGCACATTGTTTTATAAGGTCACTCGTTATATACTGTGGTTACAGTTTATATGTTAACTCAGGCTACCTGCTTTTTTATTTTTATTTTTAATGACTCATGAAAAATCCTGACTTCTCAAAAGGGCCTTGGTACTTTCCAGAGAAGGCTCAATAAACATGTCAATGTGTTTTGCTCAGTCATGCTCTATCAACTCCTTATAATTTAAGTGATGATGATGGCTTCTCTCCCCTAAGTCAGCTTCTGATAGAAAGAAACCATACCCAAGAGGTAAAAAGACAATCGCCTTGCAACCTATTCCCTTCTGAAGCAAGCCCTGGGTCCATTGATGATTTTGTGGGGAGTGGCTGTGGAGGTGCTATTCGTGTTCTACCATCAGCATTAGCCTTCTTTATGTCAGAATTTGTCCAGTGTAATTTCCTAACTGTGTGACACATGGAAATGATTCCTTACCTTCTCTGTTCCACTCCCTGCTCAGTTCAGACACTGACTCTGTTTTTTGTGTTGGATGAGGAAAGGCTCATAGATTTGCATGTCCATCAGAGAGAAATTACTTCAGTTTCTAATATCAAACTATTTACTTCCAGAAGGATGTGCAGATCTGTGTCAGGCCTACAAGCAAATTCAGTGCTGACTAGGAACAATGTAGGGAATCCCATAAAGTCCTTTCCTAGAGAAACAGAATCCCTCTTTACTATTTGGGGGGTGCCTTGCTTGTGTCTGAAATAACAGATTCAATCCCGTAACAAGACATGTAAAATGGATGGAGTATTTCCAGACAACAAGATTCAAAAACTAACAAACCAGTGCTATCAACTCCAAAATACATCTGGAGAATGAAACTGGCTGTGTGCACGGTATATAAAAATCTCTTTCGTTCCAAAAGATCTTTATTGTCAGTCTGGTCTTGTGTACTCCCTTGATTCTTGTTTCCTATACAGCCTTTTTCATCACAAAATATGGCATGGTTGTGAGATCCATGGTGGTCCTTCAGTGAAAGCTTCCATAACTTGCTAGTTCTTCAACCCAGGAAAAAAAAGGATCAAAGAACAGGGACTTGGGAATAGTTGTACTGTTTGTTCCCTAATTCTTAAAAACTCCAAGTATTTAGCAAAGAATTAATTTCTCTCCTAGCTCTGATATGAAATAATTATATAGCCTTGGACAAATCACTTATCCTTTCTAAATCTTCCTTTCTAAAACAAAGTGGCCGGGGCAAATGCCCCCTAAAGCTCCATCCCAGCTCTAACATTCTCTAGTTCTGTAGTTGATATGATTATTTCCTAAACCATAATTAAGGTGCTCATGGAAGGGAAAATGGGAACAAATTTCCTTGACTTCATGGTGTCTGAGTAAACATTGGAGGGATGGGAGGTCCTCATAATATGGCAAAAAGACAATTGGATTTAAAAGTAATGGGTTCAAAACCCATCTCTTCTACTTACAACCTATGTGACCCTTGGGTGAATTACTTAACTTGATTTCATTTTATCATCTAAAAATTGAAGAGCATTTGTCTCAAGAACTTCTAAGGTCCCATCCAACTTTAATCCTTTGTCCCCTACCAAGTATACTGCATGTGAGAAGCTCTAAAAGTCCTGTCCCAATTTGAGCCTTGGTAAGAGGTCAACCACTGTTTGATCCTAGATTGGTAAGACTCTTGGAATGCAAATAGGATTTGGACTTGGGGGAAAAACTAGCTTTTCTTCTTATCCCTCTTAGCCTTCACTTCTGCCCTCCACTGGATCCAAGCACTCTTTTGAAAGCTGAAAGACAAAAGATGTTCAAGTCCTTCTGTTAGAGAAGAAACCAAGGAACTTGGCTTAGGAAGGTCATACCAATGGCCTATTCTTTGTGCAGACATGATGGAGTGCTGCCTTGAAAGAACATGCAAGAGTCCACAGGATGTCTTTTTGTTTTTCTAAATGCCTTTTTTCCCTAATAGTTTTAAGTGTCTAAAAATCTATGGTAGCTGCCACTCACTCAGGCTAATTGCTTGGTAATGTAACTAAGCTTTCCTCATCAAAAGCTTGCCCTATGGTTTAGACTGCAGCTTCTTTTACTTCAATTCTCAACTTTGATGAAGAAACCATGGTAGATTCTATTAGCAAGGAAATACTCTGTGCATTGAGCTCCTTGCCTGTCAAGACAACATACAGCAGGTTGTACCTCTGTAATAAAAATCTGTTTCCCCTTAGTCTCCACTCATATACATTCTTACATAGAAATGCCTTCTTTTTTTCCCCTCAAAAACTAGGCTTTTCAACCTCAACTCATTTGTAGCAATTTTCTCAGGTTTGTTATTCTACATGTACCTGAAACTTAAAATCTGTAATGCTAGGAGGAAGCCCAGATATAATAGATTTCCCTTTCTTCCTACCTTTCTTTTGTTCCTTCCATCTCCTTTCCTTTCTTTCTCTTTCTTCCAAATAAATTTTCCCTTTTTTTTTCATTGAAATACTCTTTAGTTTGTAATTGGGTAGGTGGGTGGGTGGGGGGATAGCTGAATAACACCTCTCTGTTCTCTCCAGAAAATGTGTGAAGTACAGGCTAAATTCTATTTATTTCTTTAAAAAAAATTTTAGAGCTGATCTAAAATTTTAAAAATAAAAAATGGGCTAAAAGTTCCAAAACTATATAGAAAACATGTCCTCACTAGTTAACTTTCACAGGTGACTGGTTAGGTCATCAGCAAAGGCAGTGGCTCAAAAAGACTCCTGCAGTGGGTCCAGGCCAAGAGGAAGTCAGAGAGGAATGAACCATCCCAGAATCCCCCACACAAACTGAGCCAACAAAAACACATCCTCTTTCTTACAAAACTTGAGTTTGGGGAGGGTTTAACAGAGAACTTGAGACATACTTGTCATCCACCCACTGTCTTCCTTCGCCCACTAAGTAAAAACTACTGTTTTAAGAAGAGAGAGTGAAAGGAGAGGGGGAAGGGTAAAATGAATTTGGTATAATCCAATCCATCAATATAAATAGTATGACTAAGGATTTTTCAAAATTTCTGCAAAACCCTTTCCCAGGGAAACTTTCTGGCTGTGATGTCTGCATATTTCTCATAATGCGGAGCTGAATTTTTTTTTTTTTTAAACAAGGCACCAAGTCACCAAGGGTAGGAAGTCCTTTTTTCAGTGCACAAGAAAATGGGAATTGAGTTCTTCAAGTACATCAGATGATATCCCATGGGGTCAGCAACATCGCCTGCTAGTTTGTGGTGTTTGCTTTCCAAGCTTGATTGCTCCGTTGTTCCCATTTTCATGAGGGTCCAAGGGTGGGATCTGACGACCTAAAACATAAAAGAAAGTAAAGTCTGGGTTGTTGAGTTTTTCTCCTGTCACCATCCCTTCACAGAGATTCTCATAAAAACCTCCTAATGATGCTCTAGTAAGCCAAATGGAGTGTTTAAACACATTCAAAAGAAAGAGGAGCTATCAGAAACTCCTTTTTTATTTCTTTCCTATCTCTGAAGGCTATAAAAACACCAGAGCTATAGAAGGGCACAGGGGGGAAAAAAGTACTCCCTTATTGATGTTGCCTCTCTTGATACTAGGAATGGGGAGGAAGGTAGTTATCTTTCTATTCCTTTCCATTTATCTCCTCCATATTTTCTTCTCATACTTCCCCTAACACCTGTCCATTCTTATTCTTTCCCTATTTCTTCCTACCTAGTCTAGACCTTAAAGAGTAGTTGAAGAGTTCAAATATGCTGTTATCTTTATTAGATTCAGAAGTGTTCCCCATTTGCTTTTTTAAAAAATCAATTAGAAATTTGTATCATTTCAGGGACATTTATTAACATTTAGTTCGCCATTCCTTGAATGCCTATCAAAACACAGAAATCACATGCAAAAAGACTCTTCAAATCCAATTTTTATTCCAAATGAAAGGATAATTCTTGGTTTGTTTCATGATTTGTTTAAAAAAAATTTTTTTAAATAAAAACACACCATCAAGCCATTCCCCAATTGATAAATGGGCAAGAGACATGAATAGGCAATTTCCCAATAAAGAAATCAAAAATATCAATAAGCACATAAATAAAAACACACCTTCTGTCTTGGAGCCAGTATTGGCTCCAGGACAGAAGAGTGGCAAGGGCTAGGCAATGGGGATTAAGTGACTTGCCCAGGGTCACACTGCTGAGAAGTGTCTGAGGCTAGATTTGAACCCAGGACCTCCCGTCTCTAGGCCTGGCTCTCAATCCACTGAGCCACCCAGCTGCCCCCTCATGATTTGTTTTTAAAAGAAACACTTCTCCTAGGGCTTTTATCTAAGAGTATAAAATAGTAATAAAGATGAAAGAAAATTCTAGAAAAACCAAATGTTTTCCTGTTATTTAAAACAATGGCTCAAAGGGAGATATTTTTATCCCATGATTTGCAGTTCAGTGTATTAGGAGAGGAAAAGAAAAGTGTTCCTTTAAAAAATAAAACCTTTCCACAACCTAGTACCAAAGGACCCATAAATATAAAAAAGACTAGCAGATTTGCATCTCCCAAAGAACAGGAAAGAAGAATCGATTGCTTTCCCCCAATTTTGCCAACTTCTAGAGCCCTCTGAGTCACTCTTTCAACTCCCTCAGTAACTTTAGGACTATACTCACAAGCTTCTCCACCCTGCCATTATCCTTTAGGACTCCAAATTCATTCTACCAACTGATATCCTTCTTGATTTTAATGAGATCCATTCTACTTCCACCACTCTTGAGCAACTATAACCAGACTCACCATTATTCAGAATTGCACCACTCCCAAGATCATGAGTGAAAAATGATACACTCTGACTATAATCCTCTCTCCTCCCATCTTTCCTATATTCAATCCTTCCTTCTCCCTTATTCACCCTAGACCTACTTTGGACCTTCTTTATGATTTCTGTCTAGGAGATAGGATAAAATGCTGGGAGATAATTAGGTAGATTCAAAACGAATTGAATGACTGTGCCCAAACACTCATATGATTATATGTTTTGACTTGGAAGGAAACTTAGAGGTTATAACCTGCAGTCTTCATTTTATACTTCAGGAAACAGTCCCAGAGAGAAGGTGAAGTAACTTAGGTTACATGAGCAGTATTAGAGCCAGAATCTGAATCCAAAGTATTCAGGCACTATGACTACAAATCCCATAATCTCATGCCTTTTTCTACTGTGATTAAACCGGAGAGGGAATAACTTTAATACATATGAAATGATTGCACTTGGGTTCCAAAAATCAACTTGAATACCATATGTGGCTACTTGGCTATTTAATAAAAAAGTTAGGTGGCACAGTAGATAAAGCATTGGGCCAAGAAATCAGGAAAACCTGAATTTAAATCTGGCCTGAAACACTTATAAACTGTGTGACCCTAGGAAAGTAACTTAGCTAAGCCTAATGGCCTTAGTTTCCTCATCTGTAAAGTGGGGATAATACCTCTAAGAATTATTATGAGGATCAAATGACATGATAATTGTAAAGCACCTACTACAGTACCTAGCAGATAGTAAGTGCTATATAAATGTTAGCTATTATTATTCTTGTTTTTACTTATTGTTATTATTTGCAATTTCAGTTCAATCACTTTTTTAAGGATTTACTAGATGTCAAGTGCTTTTGCTATGTGCTAAGGATACAAAAAAAAAAAAAAGCAAAAAACAATCCCTGCCCTTAAGAAATGTATATTTTAATGGGAAAGACAACATGTAAATAATTAGGTAAGTGCACAATATATACAGAGAAGATAGAAAGTAATCTGATTAGAAAAGACAGCCCATGAGAACCAGGAATGGTTCCTTGTTGAAGAGGGGACTTGAGCAGAGTCTTGAAGGAATATAGAGAAACCAAGAAGAGGAGGTAAATGGGGGTGGGGGGAGAATAAAGAACATTTCAGGCATGGAACAACCATTGTCGGGGTGGTGTGGAGATAGGAGATGGTATTCTACATCTGAAGAATTCCAAGTATTCCAATTGATATCATATTGTTTGCCTCCTCAGTGGAGGGAGGTAGAG
>NW_025398425.1:0-6861 GCF_016433145.1 Gracilinanus agilis | reverse complement strand
GACTTGGATTCATATATTATCTCTATTCTTTACTGATGGACAGCTAGTTCATGCAGTGGATAGTGTTGGGCCTGGATTCAGGAGGATTCACCTCCTTGAGTTCAAATCTAACCTCAGACAATGACAGCTATGAGATCCTGGGCAATTCACTTAACCTTGTTTATCTCAGTTTCCTCATCTGTAAAATGAGCTAGAGAAGGGAATAACAAACTACTTCAGTATCATTATCAAAAAACAAAATCCCAAATGGGGGTCATGAACAGAATGAACAGTCAGGCAGAACTGAAATGACTGAACAATAATAAAATTTGCTTACTACAGTTCTGACATACCACTTAAGTTCTCTGTGCCTCAATTCTTTTCATCTATAAAATAAGGAGGATGAACCACATAGCCCTTTTGGTTCTTTCAGCTCTAAATATATAATTAAATGTTTTCCCTCTTTAAGATTTTGATTCATATTCTATTTTTGCCCATCATTAACTCTGTGACCTTGGTTAGGTGACTAACTAACTTCACCTCTCTGAATTTGTTTTTTCATCTATAAAACAAGAAAGTTAAAATAGAAGGTCATCCGAATTTCTTTCAGCTCTAAAGCTATGATACTGATTGCCTCTTTCAAGTCCTATATTGAACCTGAAATAAAACCTAGTGATCCTTCATTAAAAGAACTTCACATAGATGAGAAATAAAATAAACTGACATATATTTTGGCATATGCAGATATATTTATATATGTATATTTATACAGTAATGTGTGCATCTATATTTATATAGAGCTATAAATATTTTAGATATATTAACTCATTATATAAGTTTTCCATAATCAAAGTAGACAATGGACTTTTCATTTCAATCTGCCTGTGGAGATACTTACCCCCAAATATCTGGTTGCCTGGGTAGAATGTCCATGTGTTAAGACACAAGTCTTCATCAACATTGAGTTCAGAGAATGCTATTGCTAGATAGGATTTATTTTTCTTTCCAATGACATTAGAAAGTAAAGACAACACTTTACTGAGTTAATACTTGGAAAAGACCTTGGAGGTTGTCTTCTTGAAGTAACTGAAAAAGCATCCCTGTTTGAAATATTCTCTATTAGTGATCATCTAGACCCAAGTTGAAGACTTACAAAATAGTTTTATATGAAGATGTCCATGTCTTCCTTGGATGTGCCATCCTATTTTAGAAAATATCAATTTTAAGACACTTTTCTTTACATGTATTGACCTGCCTCTAACTTTCATCAGTTGTTCCTGTTTTGTTTTGTTTTGTTCCTGTTGTTGTTGGAACCAAGGAGAAAAAAAAGCCTCATCCCATTCCTACTTGATATCCCTTGAAGTATTTAAAGACACTCAATCATCTCTCGTCTAACTCTTTCTTTCTTCATACTGAAGTTTCTCATTTCTTTCTATCCATTCCTAGAATCTAGGATCTCAATCACTTGTCTCATCTTGACCTTAAATAGCTTACCTATGTCTTTCATAAAATATGGCCCCATGACTGATAGCAATGTTCTAGGTGTATTTTGTTTAGGACAAAGAACAACGGTACTATCAGCACCCTTCTTTTTGATGCCTTGTATCTCAACTGAGTCTAAGATCATTATAGTATGGGAGGAACACGTTTGTATTCTTTGGCCTATTAAAGTTTGTCCTATCTTTATCTTAATCTGTAATAATATATGATATTCTCCTTCCTGAATTCTTTGATCCAAGAAAACCAGACTTCAATCCATTCTTGTGACTAGATATTACCATCTACTGGCTCTGTATCTCTGTACTTAATGGCCCCATTTCTTGAAATGCAAACTCTCCTTACCTCAGCTTCAAAAAAATCCTTTGTTCTCTTCAAAATAGACTTGTGAAAATATGTATAGCCGTGTTTTTTGTGGTGGCAAAAAACTGGAAAATTAGGGTATGCCCTTCAATTGGGGAATGGCTGAACAAATTGTGGTATATGCTGGTGATGGAATACTATTGCACTCAAAGGAATAATAAACTGGTGGAATTCCATGTGAACTGGAAAGACCTCCAGGAATTGATGCAGAACAAAAGGAGCAAAGCCAGAAGAACATTGTACACAGAGACCAATACACTGTGGTAAAATAGAATGCAATGGACTTCTGTACGGGCAGCAATGCAATGACCCAGGACAATTTTGAGGGATTTATGGAAAAGAAAGCTACCCACATTTAGAGGAAGAACTGCAGGAGTGGAAACACAGAAGAAAAGCAACTGCTTGAATCATGTTGAGGTGGACATAATTGGGGATGTAGACTCGAAACTACCACACCAATGCAACTATCAACAATTTGGAAATAGGTCTTGATCAATGACACATGTTAAAACCAGTGGAAATGTGCATTAGCTATTGTGGGGGGAGGTCAAGGGTGAAGAGGAAAGGAGCATGAATCATGTAACCATGTTAACTTTTCTAAAAAATAAATATTATTAAATGATAAAAAATTTTTAAAATTAAAAAAAAAAACTAAATTCAAATGCCCGCTTCTACATGAAGAATTTCCTGAGAAAAATCCATCTACAGACACAAACACAGAAAGACAGGATGCAGTGGTGTACAGAAAACTAGACACAGAATCAGGAAGCCCTGGATTCAATTTCTCTCTCTGACACATGCCATCTGTTTGGCATTCATCAATTTACTTAATCCTTAAATTTTCTAGTCAACTTTGAGATGTTTAAAAGTAGAAGTTTCTACATTATGGAAGTTCTTTATAGCAAAGGAATTACAGATTTACTTCCTCACGCTACCACTAATAAATGACATGCCCTCTCTCTCAGCAGAAAGTAAACATCTTGAGAAAAGACATTATTCCATTTTTATTTTCTTAGTTCTAAGAATCTCACACAGCACCTGGCACATGGGCCATATCCAAAAGAAGCTTGTTCATTGATCAATTACCTATCTACGAGTCCTCTAGTAATGTGAGATTCTTCAGAATTTGATTATCCTCTTTTGTACTAATATTTTCCAAGTAGAATAATTTACTCATTTAAACATAAATGTATTAAAACATAACAGATATCATATGAACTTCAGATGATAGATATAAAGTCATAAATATGTTGAGAATGTCTAGTCCAATTTCCTCATTTTTCTGATGAGAAAACTAGGACAAAAAAGTTACAGAAGTAAGTGTTTATGTATGTTTATATATGTCTGTGAGTGCTCAGACTCAATCAGGAGGCAAACAAGGGCTCCAGTCTCATTCCTTGGACTCTGAATTCAGTGACTCTTCTCATTAATCTATTGGTAATGAATTGGAGGCAGATTAACTTAGATCAGGTCTCATTGTCTCATATTGGGTCCCATTATTCCTTCACTGAAGTGCCAATCATGACATCAACTTCTACCAAACAATGACACCAATCCAGGGGTCGGCAATCTTTTTGGCCGTGAGAGCCATAAATGCCACATTTTTTTAAAATGTAATTGTGCGAGAGATGTACAGTGCTCACAGTGCGGCTCCTGTTAACAGCGCCTGAAAAAAAAATGACTTTCTGACTCCTGCAGAAAGAGCCATATCTGGCCCTCAAAAGAGCCAGATATGGCTCAAGAGCCATACATTGCCAACCCCTGCACCAATCCCTTCCTCTCTCTCTTAATGTTGGATTCCTTCTTCCTTCCTTATTTTATTTTTACTTAAGGATGTCCTCTTAGTTATTCTTTTGGAATTAAAGTTGAGGGAGCATCAATCATCTACCATTTAATAAATATTTTCTTTGTAACATAGATGTATGTGATTAGTGGGTTTTATAGTTTTGAGCAAGAAGTATGGTCCAATAATATATTTATTTGTTAGATTCAGGCTGGTGATATCTTTTCTTTTTAAAGAAAATTAAATATTAAATGACTTCATTGTACATACTTTAAGCCTTACAGAGATTAGATTCTCTCTTCACTTACTACTTTTCCTTACTTTCTCACCTGACACTTTTATTCTTTCTATATTACATCTTTAGAATAGTTATAATAAGGATTTTGGTGTGTAAGTACATTTCTCTGACTTTCATGGTATTCTATCGTATGCATTTGCCTTTCTAGTAGAAGTTTAGCCTCTACCTTGATTATTTGTTACTCTGTGTGTGTTTGTGTGTGTGTATGTGGGTTTACCCATTTCTATGTATGTGTGTATATCCCTCTATAATTTTGACTTAAAACATATATTTTGTTGTATTAAATAAAAACAAAACCCCAAACTGTGAGAACCAATAAGACATTCACTTTAAACCTGCAGGTACCCTGCAAGTCTACAAAAGCTAACATGATTAGAGTACACCTTCTCATCCTCCCTTCACAGAAAGCTATATTTCTTTTTACAGTTTTTTTCTTTGTGTTTCCCCTCTACTCTTTTTATTTTAAATGACTCAGTGAGTTCTGGATATAGTCATTCTTCCAGATGTTATGGATACTCTTGCTCCAACTATATGCAGTACTGTAAGTGAAAGCTCATTGACTCATTCTAGAACCACAGACATTCATTATTGGCAAACCATATGGGTACTGGTTAGGAATAATGTAGTAGAATTCATTTTCTAGTAAGTGAACTTGGTATTGCATTTCATTTTTTCAAGAGATGAGTCAGAATTACAAGGGAAAGAAAAAAATCTACTTCTCTTATCATTGAGGAAAAGATTGCCTCATTTCAATTTTTGATAGGGTTACTAAAAAGATGTTCTCCTAAATTCTAAAGTCCTTTAGGGATGGGTCCAATCTACAGGAACTTTTGTATCTTACCTTGTTTCTTATAACAATGCAAAGAAATAGGGACTAGACCTGTATGATTTGTTGGTTTAAGGAAATCTTTGTTAAAGTATCTTCTCTGAAATTTCTACTCTAAGAGTGAGCATCACTGAGGAAAAAAATATTTGCTCATGATCACATACTTAATACAATTATGTCTAGATTAGTGGAATAACTGATTTCCTAAACTGATTAACCCTCCCTTCCTTTCTTCCTTCCATCTTAAAATCCATACTAAATATCAATTCCAAGGCAAAAGAGAGGTAAGGGCTAGGCTAAGTGACTTATCCAGGGTCACAGAGTTAGCAAGTATCTAGCAAGTTTTGAATGTGGGACCTCTTGTCTCCAGGTCTGGCACTTTATTCAGTGGGCCAGCTAGCTTCCTTGATGCATGTTTTTAGTGGACTAATTTCAAATGAATGTAACCATATAATGTTGTTAAATATTACTATTAAATTCAATTCACATGCAAATTAAGGCATCACTCTGTGATGCCATTAGTGCTCTTCAAGAGGGAAGAATAATTACAAATATTGTCAACTTAAATCCATGTGATTACTTCAGGGGATACGTTATTTGCAACCTTTCTCTTTGTGTCAGTGGCAGAATTTGAACACAGGTTTTCCTAATTCTAATACTAGCTCTTTATCTACTATCCTAAGTTGCTGCTCATCAAAATATTTTTAAAAGTGTGCTTAAATTATTTGTTGAATAATTAAGTAAATCACAATTCCAGTAAGACATATAGATACAATTTTGAGTGAGATAGAAAATATGGTTTAGATGACATTACATATATATGTATGCATATTTGTAATAATCAACCAACAAGTATTTAAGTGCCTACAGCATATGTACATAAGTACAAGGTAATTATCTAAAAGGGGAGTGCAAAGGCGCTAGCAAATGAATTTAGAGGAGAATCAGGACAGAGCATACATAGAAGATGATATATGAGCTCTGTTTTGTGTTCTTTAACTAGAGTTTTTTTAGAATAGGGGTAAGTAAAGACCACAAGCCAAATTTCAGTAATAATCTATATCACTGATGGGCAAACTCTAAAGAGGGGGCCAAAGGAAAGGAAATGCTCATCCATCAGTCTGTTTCTAAGGCAACTCTTTCAAAGTTTCATTGTATTGTAGTCTACTCATTGTATTCGTCAGATTAGGAATAATGTCAGCTGCAGGATAGAACATTTCAGGGGGCCACATCTGGCTTGCAGGCAGTAGTTTGCCCATCACTGGTCTATTTGAATATAATGTGCCATATATAACAACACCAAGGAGACAAATACTGAAAATGTAAATGGTTGCCCAAACCATAATAAAAGAATATTACTGAATAGATCCATTAGCCTATTGGGAAGAAATTCTGTGACTCCTTGCAGGGTTCTATGTTTGGTCCTGATGTAATATTTTTCATCATTGATTTGAATGAAGATGTAAAAAAATATACATATCAAATATTCAAATAGTAACATAATGGAAGGGATAGCTAATGCATTGAGTAAGTTAATTTTTTAAATTAAAAAGGTTTCAAAAATAAAAAAGAAAGAAGGACACCAAGCCAACCAGAAGAAAACCAATAGCAATTAAGATGAGATATTGCACTTAAACTACAAACATCAACTGCTTAAGTACCTGATGGGGAAGATCAGTCTTAACCACAATTTTTGTGTGAAAACTTAGATGTATTAGTTCAATGGAAGCTCATTATCAACAATTGACATGATGCTACTTTAAAAAGTAATATAAATTTCAAGTGTGTTATTACAAAAAACAAAATGGATATTTAAATCAAGGAAGGGAAGCATTCTCATTGTGACTGATGTGTGGAATGGCGATATTCATTTCTAGGTGTCACATTTGAAAGGAGACTTTGCCTGACGGGGCATTACTAAAAGTTTTGGACTACTGTATTGAGAGAGCAGGACATGAGAAGGAAGAAAGGAAGGGAGGAAGGGAGGAAGGGAGGAAGGAAGAAAGGAAGAAAGGAAGGAAGGAAGGAAGGAAAGAAGAAAGGAAGAAAGGAAGGAAGGGAGGGAGGGAGGAAGGAAGGAAGGAAGGAAGGAAGGAAGGAAGGAAGGAAGGAAGG
>NW_025398424.1:0-3805 GCF_016433145.1 Gracilinanus agilis | reverse complement strand
TCTCTCTCTCTCTCTCTTTCCCTTCCTCCCTCTCCTTCCCTAACTCTCCTCTCCTCTCCTCTTTTCTCCTTTTTTCTCTCTCAGCTCTCTCCCCCCTCTTCCTCTCTCTCGCTCTGTTTCTGCCTCTTTGTCTTTCTTTCTCTCCTCTTCTTTGTCTCTCTCGCCTCCCTCTCCTTTCTCTTTCTTTGTCTCTTATGGCAGTGGACAAGCCACTGGGCCTCATTTTCTTCCTCTGTAAGAAAGGCTGTCTGGGCGACGTGGTTTCCAGGACCCCTTGGAGCTTGCCATCTAGGATCCCGTCGTCTCAAGGCAAGTCACTCCCTGTCTGCCCCTCAGTTCGCTCATCTTTAAAATGAGGAGGTTGGACTCAGTGACCTCTCAGGTCTCCTTTCTAAAAAATCTCTGGCCTTATGAGTGGTAAAGCACCTTTAGGTGCTGTCCTATGGGGATCAATTGGTTGAAGGAACTGGGATGTTTGGCTTTGAGGAGAGAAGATTTAGGGACTTTCTCTGATGATGTGTGAGCTCTCTACAAATGTACTGTGGAAAAAGCACTAGGAATTAGAAGACCTAGGTTCGAATCCTGTCGTGGTTGCCATTTGTCCTTAGGCAAGCCCCTTAACTTTTCTGGGCCTCAGTTTCCTCATCTGTAGAATAAGAGAATTGGAAAAGCTCTAGATCTCTGGACTCTTAGTCTTCAGTTACTTAGAGAAGAACCTTGTGACCGTGGGTGGGACGCTGTAGAGTGGCCCATTGAAGCTCAGCCTGGAAATGTTATAAAGGGACTCCTTATCTTTTAATCCTCATTTCACAGTGGCTAAGCAGATAGAGTGCCTGGAGATGGGAGGTCCTGGGTTCAAATGTGGCCTCAGGCACTTATTAGCTGTGTGACCCTGGGCAAGTCACTTAATCCCTAGCCCTTACGGATCTTCTGCCTGGTAACTGATACTGATATGGATAAGAGGGAAGGTCAAGGTTTATAAAAGATGCTAATTTTATTACTACCTTTTGTTTTTTTCTATTGCCTGCATTTCCCTCTGAATCCTTCTCGCTCCCAGAAAACTTTGTAGTAAAGAAGAGAGAAGAGGAAGAACAGAGAGTTAGACAGAGCCAATGAGGAACTATCACAAGAGCCTGTTGATGTATGCTGCGTTCTGCACCCAGGGCCCCCCACCTCTGCAAAGGAGTCAAGGGGGGGGGTCTCCTTAGGGCTCTTTGGGCCAAGCTCGGTCATCATAATTCCAGATCATTCCGTTTTATTGTTTTGTTCTTTTATGTCGTTATAGTCAATGTGTTTATCCCTTTCCTGGTTCTGCTTAGTTCCCTTTAAAATCAGTTCACATGGGGCGGCCAGGTGCCTCAGTGGATAGAGCTCAAGATCTGGAGACAGGAGGTCCTGGGTTCAAATCTGGCCTCAGACACTTCCTAGCTGTGTGACCCTGGGCAAGTCACTTAACCCCCATGGCCTACCTTTACCATTCTTCTGCCTTAGATTCTATACATAGTATGAATTCAAAGACAGTAGGCAAGAGTTTCAAAAATAAGATAAAATCAGGGGTAGCTGGGTAGCTCAGTGGATGGAGAGTCAGGCCTAGAGATAGGAGGTCCTGGGTTCAAATCCGGCCTCAGACACTTCCCAGCTGTGTGACCCTGGGCAAGTCACTTGACCCCCATTGCCCACCCTTACCGCTCTTCCACCTAGGAGACAATACACAGAAGTTAAGGGTTTAAAAAAAATAAGATGAAATCAGTTCACAAAGTTTTTCCATGTTTCTCTCATGTCATCCCATTCGTTGTTTCTTGTGGCCCAGAAATACTCATTCCGTCCCTGAGCCGCCATTTGTTTAGCCGTTTCCTCATCGACGGGTGTTGACTTGGTTTCCCATTTTTTGCAACAACAGAAAGTGCTGCTGCGAACATTTCAGTGTAAACGGAGCCTTTCTGTCTGCTGCTGACTTCGCTGGCATGTGCGCCGCGAAGCCGAATCTCCATTTCATCAGACAGACGCGGTACTCGCTTCTCTGTGTCGTGTCCTTGTCAGAACGGCCAGTTTGTTGGATTTGAAGGGAAACCTCAGGCTTGTTTAAGAAACAAATCAGAACTCTTACCTGCTGCCTTAGAATCAATACTAACCACCGGTTCCAAGGCAGAAGAGCGGTAAGGGCTGGGCAATAGGGGTCAAGTGACTTGTCCAGGGTCACACAGCTGGGAAGGGTCTGAGGCCAGATTTGAACCCAGGACCTCCTGTCCCCAGGCCTTGAGCTCTATCCTCTGAGGCACCCAGCTGCCTCTCCAGGTTTATTTTGATGTACATTTCCTATAGTTTTCGTGATTTGGAATTTTCTTTCATTTGTCATTACTTTCTTCTGAGAACTTTATGCTTCTTGTTTCTTTTTTCCCTCCTTTTCTTTCTTTTTTTTTTAAACCCTTAACTTCCGTGTATTGGCTCCTTGGTGGAAGAGTGGTAAGGGTGGGCCATGGGGGTCAAGTGACTTGTCCAGGATCACACAGCTGGGAAGTATCTGAGGCTGGATTTGAACCTTCCTCCTTTTCTTTTGACCCTCACCTTCTGTCTTAGAATTGATGCTGAGTATCAACTCCAAGGCAGAAGAGCTGTAAGGGCTATGTAATTGGGATGAAATGACTTGCCCAGGGTCACACAGCTAGGAAGTGTCTGAGGTAAAGTCTGAAGAGCACTGTATGTTTATAATCTCGGATCATTTACACATCGGGGAGGTGGATTTTAGTTGTGCATTTCTGTTAGCTGTCTGTATGTTAGACAGGGATGTTCGGAACAAAGATCTCTTCCCAGTTAGTCACGTCTGTTCTTATCCTAATGGTATTAATATTTTCATGCAGAAAGCTTTTCAATTACGTTTAATGACGATTATCTGTTTTACTTTTATAAATGCCTCTTTTCTTTGTTTGGTTACGTAAGATTTAAACGAATGTCCAACAACTCCAAGGATTAGAGTTTGTAAGAGTTGTTACTCATCACTTGAAGTAGAAGAAATAAAAGAACAAAATACAAAACTTAAGTAGGGCCACGTGAGGAAGCTTCTCCTGCCTGGCTCCCACCCAGCCTCCCAAACCACATTCTGGGAAGAAGAAGGGAGCGAGGGAGGAGCTACACAGAGCTTATGTCTTCCCTCCGGGAGTTCATAACATAAATACACAAATGGGATGCTGGGAAAGAGAGTTCTGGGGAGAAAATTCTAATTACACAGTTAGGAAAAGTAGATAATCTGCTTCTCTTCTACTTATCATTAGTATTCTGGTCACATGACCTTTGAGAATTTATCCTGATCTGTATTGGGTAAGATATTTGTCTAAACCTCATGTCTGCCAGATTGCTTTTCAGTTTCCCCAGCTATTCTTGACTAATAGGGAGTTCTTTCCCTGGTCATTTATGTTGGGGTGTTTATCAACACTAACTAAATGGGGGGGGGGGGAGGCAGCTGGGTGGCTCAGTGGACTGACAGCCAGACCTAGAGATGGGAGGTCCTAGATTCAAATCTAGCCTCAGATATTTGCTGTGTGACCCTGGGCAAGTCACTTAACCCCACTGCCTAGCCCTTACCACTCTTCTGCCTTGGAACCAACACACAGTATTGATTCTAAGATGGAAGGGAAGAGTTATTTATTTTTTTAATTTAAGTGTATATTAACATGATGTTCCTGCAACAGGCCAACTCTTGCCTCCAGTACTTTACATAGTTTCCCCTCATTCCTGGATTATTTTTCCTCCTTAACTCTGTTTCTAGGAATTTCTTCCTTCCTCCCTTCCTTCCTCCCTCCCTCCCTCC
>NW_025398423.1:0-5976 GCF_016433145.1 Gracilinanus agilis | reverse complement strand
CCTTCCTTCCTTCCTTCCTTCCTTCCTTCCTTCCTTCCTATCTATTATGGATATCTATGAAGGTTGGTGTCAGGAAACTCTAGTAGTTGGTAGCAGAAAGGGGTCATATGCATTTATGGAATTCATCACATATCCATTCATTTAAATACATGCAGATTATAAACTCTTGAGGAAATGTTTTTATCTATACCAGTATTTTTCAAGCTTTTTGCTTTCAAGACCTGTTTATAATCTTAAAATTTATTGAGGATGCCCCTAATTAGCTATTATTTGTGTAAGTTAAATCTATCAATATTTGCCATATTAGAAATTTAAATACCTTAGTATTGTTATGGAAATAGTTTTTAAGTTTTAGAAACTTAAAGGGTTTCTCAAAGTCCTCTAGGGATGTACAAACTATATTTTTAGAACTACTCAATTGCTATCTATACAATACCTTTCTAAACATTTCCCCTCCTCACCTTTTAAAAAGCATCTAGAACAGTGTTCTGCACTCAGTAGTTGCTTAATACATTTTTTTCAAGGACTTCCTTACATCTCTTCAGCCTCTGAACTCTACTTGGTCCTAGGATCTAGATTAAGTATGGAGATAGGTGAGATACAAAGGGAGGTGTCAATCTGGTCATTATACATTTTGCTTTCATCCACAATTGACATTAAATCCACTCAGCCAGAAGAGTAGCCATCTTATCTCCCTCCCACAGATCCCCAGAGAAGAATCTTCCTTCCTTTGGTAAAATTGTTTCAAAATCTTAGCGTCTTGGCTTTGAGTCTAGATATCTATGTGTACTGAGATTCCAACCTGATATAAGAAAAAAACTTTACAATAAAACTGTATTTGGAAATTGGAAAAGAGCTCCATCACTGGAAGTATTCATTTGGAGGATAGATAACCATCTGACAAAGTATCTCATCTAAGGAGTTATGTACTGGGTAAAAGTTTGTGCTAAGTGGCCTCTGAAGACCCTCCAATGATTTCATGTTAGCCTCTATCTCTCATGATGTAAGGAGGCATGGCATTCTATGGAATATAATGAGCAGTTTTACAAGACCATAGTTTTTATTTAGGATAGACTGAGGACAAATTCACTTCTCTCGAAATCGAAATCTTTCAAACTGTTATTTTAAGCATTCTTGGTTTTGTTTGTCTTTCAGAGAGGAAGATGGGAATTGTTTCTTTAAATAACAAGGATTTTCATATTTTTGTAATACCATTTTGACTTTGGGTATTGCTTCAACAACTGTTTGACTTTCATGACAACCTATGAAATTATCAAGGTCGGCATTATTATTCCCATTTGGCAGATGAAGAAATTGAGATCCACAAAGGTATGGCATGTCCATATAACAAGTTAGTGACTGGAAAAGGAACGAGACTTCAGGATCTATTTTTCCTTTCCTTTCTTTTTCTTCCTTTTAAAAACCTTTACATTCAGGGAAGCTAGGTGTTTCAGTGGATAAAGTTAGGTATGGAGATAGGAGGTCCTGTGTTCAAATCTATCCTCAACAGATTTCCTAGCTATGTGACCCTGAGCAAGTCACTTAATCCCAATTGCGTAGCCCTTACAGTTCTTCTGCCTTGGAATTTATATTAGTATTTAATTCTAAGATAGAAGGTGAGGGTTTAAAAAAAAACCCAAAACTTTACCTTCTGCCTTAGAATCAATACTAAGCATCTACTCCAAGGCAAAACAACAGTAAGGGTTAGGTAATTGGGGTTAAGTGACTTGCCTAGGATCCCACAGCTAGGAAGTGTCTGAGGGCAGATTTAATCCCAGGACCACTCATCTCTATATACTGAGCCACCTAGCTGCCCCAGGATCTTCTTTTTCCATAGGATAACCAAGTTTGAGCTACAGCAAATCTGCTATGTGCAAACCAATAGGTTTCATGTCTGACTTGGTTAAAATGGAATCTAGGTGACAAACCAAACAAAAATGGAAAACAAATCAAAATATCTTAAATTCAGTGGGAAAATTCAAGGTTTAAATTTTGTTCTGGGGCAGAATATTCTATAGAGCAAAGCAACCTTTGAAAAGGTGAATCATAAACTTCCCTCATTTACCAGTTATTGTTGCTGTTGCCCATTGCCATCAGATCCATAACTAGAAGTATTTGCACCTGAGGAAGACACCACAAACCTTGCCAGGGGCAAGTAGGCTTGAAGGGCTCAGTCATTTGAGGTGCAGGTCAACAAGTAGCCCACAACTGGTAGCTTCCTAGTTTAACTAATTATTCTTGCTAACTGGTTGCTAAGCTTCATCAATTTCTATATTGTTAAACTCTGAAAATTCTATCAGTATGCTCTAAATCTCAATGTCCTGAGGCAAAACTCTGATTACTCCACCCAAGTTTGGCTCTGATGATCATATATTATTTTTTCTTAAAGAGAGACTCACTAGCCTTTCTTTATGGTCATTTCCCCCATTTAGTCTTAGAATTTAGTTTTAAGGGCCGTTAGAGATCATCCTGTTTAGAGAGGTTCTTAACTTGGAGTCCAGAACTTATTTTTAATAACTTTATTTTGATAACTGTTTCTTAATTTAATTGGCTTCCTTTGTAAATATATGTATTTTATCTTATTAACTTAAAAACATTTTGTCAGGCAAGGTAGTGCATGTCTGTAATCCCTCATTAGTTTTGAGTTAGAGTGAGCTAAATTAATTAGGTATCCAAAATAAGTCTGGCACCAATATGTTGAGCCACAGGAATAGGGGGCCACTGGGCTTCCTAAAGAAGGAAGATTCATTTCAAGTCATAAATTGGGCAGTCCAATATTCTTGTACCAATCAGACAGGGACAACCAGGTTCTAGCTGTTGGACTGCCAGCCTTTGGGGATAGGGAGAACTCATTTCTTTATTTTTAATTTTGTAAATGTTTATTAATTTATTTATTTGTTGATTACATTAACATTCCTAATTCACTCTCTCCACTTTCCACACCAAAGAAGGCATCACCTGACATATATATTATGTCTTTTGTGTTTCTTTTTGTCGGTTCTTTCTCTGGAGATAGACTTTCACAAGTTATTCTTCAAATATTAATTTTATACCTTTATATAATTAATTTTATAACTTTATTTAATGTTCTATTAGCTTTATTTATTTTGCTCTTCATAACTTCATGTAGATCTTTCCAAGTTTTTAGAAAAATGAACCTGCTCATCATTTCTTTTTTTAAAAGGATATTTTATTTTCCCAATTACATGTAAATTTTTTTAACATTCATTTAAAAATTATTTCTCTTTCCAATCATCTCTCCCTTACTCTCTCCCACCCGTTACCCCTCCCTGAGATGGCATGCAATTTTATAACAATTTTATGTGTGCAATTATGTAAAACATTTTTCTATATCAGTCATTTTGTGAAGAAGGAGGAGGAGGAAGAAGAAGAGAAAGAGAAAGAAAGGAAGAAAGGAAGAAAGAAAAAAAAGAAAGGAGGGACGGAGGGAGGAAGAAAGGAAGGAAGGAAGAAAATGAAATCTAATATGATTCAGTCTGCATTCAGACTCCATTAGTTCTTTCTTTGAAGGCAGATGGAATTTTTCATCATGAGTCTCTGAGATTGTCTTGGATCACTGTATAGTTGAGAATAACCAGGTCACTTACAGTTCATCAAAATGATATTGCTGCCACTGTGTATAATGTTCTTTTGGTTCTGCTCACTTCACTTTGCATCAGTTCATGTAAGTCTTTCCAAATTTTTCCAAAATCATTCTATTCCTCATTTCTTATAGCATGATAGTATTCCATCAAAATCATATGCCACAGCTTGTTTGGTCATTCCCCAAGTGATGAACAATCCTTCAATTTCCAATTCTGTGCTACCAGAAAAAGAGCTGCAATAAATATTTTTATATAAAAAAGTCCTTTTCCCTTTAAAAAATACTTTGGGATATAGACCTAATACTGCTCATCATTTTGTACAACAAAATCTATTCCATCATATGCCACAACTTGTTCATCCACTCTCCAATTGATGGATATCCCCTCAATTTCCTAGTTTTAAAAATAAAAAGAACATGTAAAATTCACTGTTAGAAGAGATTTATAGACTTCATCAGACTGCCAAAGGGATCCTGATTCAAAAACCCTTGATTTAGTGCACTGCCCTGAAGTTTCTATATGTTGAAAATGGGTCCCAGAGAGGTTTTGTGATTTGTTGGGGATTACTTAGATATTAAAGTAGCAGAACTCTGGATAGAGCCCAGTCCTCAGCCCTCAGGACAGATCTGGACCCAGACATGTTACAAGGACACCAAGCTGGTTATAGGTATTTCAAGGCCCAGCGTCCTCTTGGCATTTATACCAGTGCTATCAGGAAGGGACTATTAGACCTCAAAAGACACATTGGCTTATATATACATATGTATATGTGAGTTTATGTGTATATGTTTATACACACATACATTTATGAGCTAAAACACACGTGTATGTTATTTTAGATATTATACACATATCATTACACATACATTATACATACATGTGAGCATAGACATGCATATACAGCCATATTCATGTATCTTACCATTTTAATATATACATAGTATTCCATAAATATTAATGTAGTTCAAGCGATTACCTTTTAATGCACCTATCTATCTATTTAAATCTATAGGCATAATAATAATAGTTAGTATTTACATGGTACTTTAAGGTTTGAAAAGTGCTTTAAAAATATTATTTGATCCTCATAAAAATCATGGGAGGTGCGTGCTATTATTCTTTTCATTTTGCAGATGAAGAAACTGAGGCAAACTGAGGCAAACAGAGGTTAAGTGGCTTGCTCTGAGTCACATAGTTGGTAAATGTCTGAGGCCACATTTGAACTCAAGCCTTCCTGACTCTAGGTCCAGTTCTCTATCCACTGTGCCACCTTGGTCTATAGGTGTGTATATGCATATATACATGTGCATACATATATACATAACCTAAAGCCCTACATGTCTCTTCCACAAATACTGGGCTCCTGCTCTGGACTCAAGTGAACTGGATTCAATCTTGGAGAAGTGTAACCCCCCCCCAAAGGGAGTCTGTCTAGATCATTTTGACCCAACTCTAAGAATTCCAGAGAAAAGCTCTTCAATAAAGCTTAGATATGATTCAAGTCTAGTGTTTTCCTTTAGAAGTCCTCTCCTAGAAAATATACTCAATGTAAAAAAGTATAGGTATCTCTACTACATCATAGGAGTTAGAGGCATGGCACCCCGGATCTAGAAAATCCCCATAAAAACATTTGATCCTCCATTAATATAAAAGAAGTCTGATTTTTTTCTCTTATGGGGTGTTTACAGTACCTCATATGCATTTTAAAATCACTAAACTTGTTAAAATATCTCTTCATTTCTAGCCTTTGTGTGTCATCAGCTGGCTTTCTCATTCTTTTCTCAAACTTCAACTTTTTACTTATTTTAACTTTAAAAAAGAAATTGTGTATATTTATGGCATTAAAATGGTATAATATTATGCAATGCTATATATACACATATATTTTAAACCCTCACCTTCCACCTTAGAATCAGTACTCTGTATTGGTTCCAAGGCAGAAGAGTGGTAAGGGCTAGTAGGCAATGGGGGTTAAGTGTCCAGGGTCACACAGCTAGGAAGTGTCTGAGGCCATATTTGAACCCAGGACCTCCCATCCCTAGGCCTAGCTCTAAATCCATTGAGCCATGTAGCTACCCCACTATATATATATTTTCATGCATTTCTGAATTTCTAAATTTTTTCAGTATTGTCTGCTGGCCTTCCCATGTCACCTGTAGCTTCTGCAAAACTTCCAAAATATTCCCATTTAAATTCTTATACCACCCATGATATATGAAACTGATGGGGAAAGTCATGATTTGGAAGGGATACCTTTAGCTTTATTGAATATAGGACAGTTCCTTCCTTCTTTCCCTCCCTCTCTCCCTCCTTTACTCTCTCCCTCCTCCTTTCTTTCTTTCTCTTCCTTCCTTCCTTCCTTCCTTCCTTC
>NW_025398422.1:0-8251 GCF_016433145.1 Gracilinanus agilis | reverse complement strand
TCTCTCTCTCTCTCTCTCTCTCTCTCTCTCTCTCTCTCTCTCTTTTTTTCTCTTATTTTCTGTCTTAGTAACAACTCTAAGACAGAAGGGCAAGGGCTAGGCTAAGGGGGTTAAGTGATTTGCCCCAGGGTCATACGCTAGGAAATGTCTATGATCACATCTGAACTCAGAACTGGGTCTCTATCCATTGAGCTTCCCCTTGCCTCAAGTCCTGACTTCCAAGTTTCCTCTTCCACAAGATAATCTTTGGTATACTTGAAGATAGTTACCATACTCCTTCTAAGGCTCTTTTTTTCCAGACTAAAAGTATCCATTCCTTTCTATCTGTCCTCTAGAGGACCTAGGTTCAGATCCTGCCTCTGATGCTTCCTGCTTGTGGGACCTTAGGCAAGTCACTAACCTCCCCAGCCTCATTTTCCCCATTTATAAAATGAATGGGCAGAACCCTGCCTCATAATATCCTTCGAGACATAGTTCAAGCACTAGGTTATAACTGAGATCTTTCCTGATCCAACTGTTAGGTTCTTTCTCCCTAACTTCCTTGTATTTGACTACTTTGTACTTATATTTATTTATTGTCATTATATTTGTATGGGAGGGAGTTCTCCTCTCAGATGAGATAGTTACAAAAGGGCCAGAATATAATCATAAGGCATTAATGAAATATTCAGGTGACTACAAAAATTAATCTATTTCCTGACCCCTTTACCAGGTGCCAATATTTCTCTGGGTAAAGAAAAGAACAGCTCCAGATTGGCCAAGCAAGCACATTAGTCATGAATATTGGGGAGGTAAGGGCGCAGCATTTAAATGGTTCTGGACTAATTTCAGAGTTGGAGGCAGTGAGAGGAAAGGGGAAATTTCTTTTTCTTTTTTAAACCCTTCAGGCTCAGAAGAATGTTAAGGGCTAGGCAATTGGACGTGAGTTACCCAGGGTCACACAGCTAGGAAATATCAGAGGCCAAATTTGAACCCAGGACCTCTTATCTCCAAGACTGGCTGTCTATCCACCCAGGCACCTAGTTGCCCTAGTGAGGGGATTTTCTTTCCCATCCCCACCCTCAAAAAACTGACTGTATCAAACAGAACTACTACTAGACCAGAATAAACACTGCATATAGTGGGAAGCAAAAACATACACTGAGGACAGACTCAGATAAGAAGAAACAACCATCTGAAGCAACAGCTTCAAGGAGGATGATCCTCAACAACTGAGAATCAAGAGGAGGAGAAAAGTACATACTGGGAATCTAGCATAAGGATCTATAAAGAAAGAAGGGGAGAAAATATATTCAGGCACTTAAGTACTAGGATTCATAAGTTACCTTTGCTACCAGGTAGAGCATCTGTGTGCCTCACATTCTTCCCATGGACACTGTGTATATTTGTTATAGAGTATATCTCGGGTTTTTTTTGAGGGGAAAGGAATGTTCTGTACCCACTATTCTTACTATGCCATCTTAGTAAATGCTTTTATTAAGAGATAATTGGCTGATTATTAATAAGAAGCCTACTAGTAGGGGCTCCTGAACTATATAATCATTGAAGTCACCCACAGGATTATCCTTGGAACCACAAAAGTATTCACCTTCTGGGGACCCAACTTGCAAATGCAAATTAAGAGAGTAGTCCAAAGAGTATGCTACATATCCATTCTGTTTATGCGGCTACAACTATATATCTATATACATCTATATTTGGGTGTATTTGTCTCCTCTAGGAGAATGTGAGCTCAAAAGTAAGGATTGTTCAGGTCTTTGTATTTCTGTCACCAGCACCTAACGAAGAGTATTTGGCATAATAGGGGTTTAGTGCATGTTTGTCAACTGATTGATTAATAGCCTCTGAGATTCCTTTTAGTTCTAGGTCTGTAATCCTATGGTATTATATTTTATCTAATCCCTTGCCATCCTTAGTGCCTTCCTCTGGCCATGCCCAAGTTTGCCCAGAAAGCTTTCCCCTATTAGTCTAACCTAACCTTGATTTTATCTTGACTTAGTATCCTCTTGGCATTTATGTGTATAGTTTACAATCAATCCCTTTGCATTTCCTCATGTTGCTTTTGTAGGGGTTTTACAGTCTTTCTCAAGTGTATATACCTTGTGTCTTTAATTGGATTATAAATTCCCTGACAGTCTCATACTAACTTATTTTCACCAGATGGAGAATTTCTTGAGGGTAGGCTTGAATGCTACAGTATTGTATTTTCCTGGAAAAGATAATTTTCTGGCATCTGGACAAAATTCAGCTTTTCTTCTGGAGGTATTTGTTACATAATAGTCAGTAAGTACTGTTGTTCATTCAATACTTGCTATACATTTAGGTCCCAGGGGCCTGTGGAGAAATTTAAAAGGAGACATTTCTCCTACCCTCAGGAAGTTGCCAGTCTGATAAAGCTGAAGAATCCCTGTCTTTGGGGAGGTCCTAGTTTTATTTTGTTTTGTTTAATTAATTTAGAATATTTTTCCATGGTTACATGATACATGTTCTTTCCCTCCCCTTCTCCCACCCCCCTCTCATAGCCAATGAGCAATTCTACTGGGTTCTACATGTGTCATTGATTAAGACTTATTTCCATATTATTAATATTTGCAGGAAAGTGATCATTTAGAGCAGTGATTCCCAAAGTGGGTGCTACCACCCCCTGGTGGGTGCTGCAGAGATCCAGAGAAGCGGTGATGGCCACAAGTACATTTATCTTTCCTATTAATTGCTACTAAAATTTAAAAAAAAATAATTTCCAGGGGGCTAAGTAATGTTTTTTCTGGAAAGGGGGTGGTAGACCAAAAAAGTTTGGTAAACACTGATTTAGAGTCTACATTCCCAATCATATCCCCATCAAGCTATGTGATCAAGCAGTTATTTTTCTTCTGTGTTTCTACTCCCACAGTTCTTCCTCTGAATGTGGATAGCGTTCTTTCTCATAAGTCCCTCAGAATTGTCCTGGGTCATTGCATTGCTGCTAGTAGAGAAGTCCATTACATTCCATTGTGCTATAATGTATCAGTCTCTGTGTATAATGTTCTCCTGGTTCTACTCCTTTCACTCTGCATCAATTCCTGAAGGTCGTTCCAGTTCACATGGAATTCCTCCAGTTCATTATTTATTTTAGCACAATAGTATTCCATCACCAACAGATGCACTGAAAGATTGTTCAGCAGCCATTCCCCCAATTGAAGGGCATCCCCTTATTGGGGAGGTCCTAGTTTAATGGGAGACCAAATCTCTGTTCTCAGGAAGCCTTCCTTCTTTTTCGTAAAAAGAGATTTTTGTCTAGAAGGTCTCAGTCTGATGGGAGAGGAAAAATTCCCCAAGCCTCTCTCCCTTTCAAATTCGAATTCCAAGTATAGGAATCTATCAATATGTCCAATTCTGGGTATCAAGGAATTGGCACATGTAGAGAGGGCAGCAGTGGGTGTGGGAGATGCAATTCTCCACATGGAATAGGCTGGGGAACTTGCTTCTGGGAGTACAGATAATGTACAATGGCAATGCTTTGGAGAGATTTTGGAACATGCATAAACAGCCTATAACTGGTTCCAGTCTGCTAAACATGTGGTGAAGGATAGCCTCTGGCTGTGGAGCCAGAACCTGAGAACTCATCAAAAGGCCTTAATCATCTGGACTTGGCCCTTGTTGCTCAAATACCTCTCTCCTGGTTTGATTCCTTCACTGACAGCATCCTGTGAGAGACAAGGCCTCTTCTCCCCAGGCCAACATGTGGCTTGTGACTACAGACCTTGATAAATTAGATTTAAGTGAGGCAGCCTTGCACAAAGTACTAACATCACAAACATACGAATCTATTTTTGAAAAATTATTCCTATAAAATATGTATTACATGAACGTACTGGGATAACCTATACCAAACTATTCACTGCCTGGGGCAGGGGACGGAGAGAGAAAATCTGAATTTTAAAATGTCAAAAAACAATTTTCAAAAAGTGTTTTTACAAGTAACTAAAAAAAATTAATGGAGAAAAAAGAAAAACAATTATTCCTATATGATAAGAATAAACATGGTAACAATAATTTCATTGTGGTTTTTAAATACCTCCTGTCACAGAAACAACTCTAAGACAGAAAGGCAAGAGCTAGGCAATCAGAGTTGTGATTTCCCCAGGGTTATACAACTAGGATGTGTCTAAAACCAGATTTGAACCCAGGTCCTCCCCACTCTAGGCCTGGCACTCTATACAATATGCTACCTAGCCACCCTAACAATAGTTTTGTTTTGTTTTTTTAAACACTTACCTTCTGTCTTGGAATCAATGTTGTGTATTATTTCCAAGGCAGAATAAGGGCTAGGCAATGGGGGTTGTGACTTATCCAGGGTCACATAGCTGGGAAGTATCTGAGGCTAGATTTGAACACAGGGCCTTCCATCTCCAGGTCTGGCTCTCAATCCACTGAAGCACCCCACCCCCAAACAATTTTTTTGTTTGTTTGTAAAGTCCTTACCCTCCATCTTAGAATCAATACTCTGTATTGGTTCCAAGGCAGAAGAGCAGTAAGGGCTAGACAATGGGGATTAAGCGACTTGTGCAGAGTCACACAGCTAGGAAGTATCTGAGACCAGATTTGAACCTACAACCTCCCATTTCTAAACCTGGCTCTCAATCCACTGAGCCACCCAGCTGCCCCCAACTCAAAAGTTTATTTAGTTGTTTTTCTTTTTTAAGAGAATGGCAATGAGGCTAAAGAAATAGCATTGTGGATTGAGCACCAGTCCAGAATTTGGGAGGATCTGGGTTAAAATCTGACCTCAGCCACTTCCTAGTTGTGTGACATTGGGCAAGCTGTTTAAATCCCATTGTTTAGCTTTTGCCACTCTTCTGTTTTAGAATTGATACTAAGACAAGGTAAGAGTTTGAAAAGAAAAGAAAAGAAAAGAGAAGAGAACAGAAGAGAACAGAAGAGAACAGAAGAGAAGAGAAAACGTGAGGGAAGAAGAAAAATTAGTTTAATTTTGGAGAAGTGGAGCTTTGCTGGCATCTGGATGTCCAAACAGAGAACTCTGAAGGCTTAGGCTGATAGGATAGTGAGTATATATTCCCCAAGCATGTATCCCATGATAGCTATTGGGAAAAGGCTGCTTAACCATTCTGAGTAGCTGTCAGGAGGAAACTGAAGTAGAATGAAAGATCTGCCACAAGGAATGAGCCTAGTTGATAATCCATAGGCAAAACTCTGAAGAACAGCAGCATTTCAGAGGTGGTCACGAGGAGTCATCAGGGGCTGAACATTGTGGGGGGGAAGAAAAAGCTGTAAAATTGGGCAAGGTTGTTTTTTCCCCCTAAGCATAGTCCATGTGATTCTTCATCCTTAGACTTCATTACAGCCATCCATCTCTACTCCCTTTGAAACATCCCTTACTAAACTGTGTTCAGTGCAAAAAGCTGATACCCACATCAGGATAGAGGAATGATAGGCTCAAGGTGTAAAATACAATATATATTTTCAGACACAGACAATGTGAGAATTTGTTATGCTAAATTATACGTATTTGTTGCAAATATTTTCTTTTTCTTTTTTCTTTTTTTTTTAAAGGAGGGATTATACAGAAGAAGGGGGCTAATTGTTGGTTTGCAAAAAGGAAAAATAGAAAAGAGAGTCATCAAAACATTTTTAAATGCACAGAAGAAAATAGAAAGAAATCAGGAAGGATACACAGGCAAGCCAGGTAGCTTTGAAAGTTACATGTTAAATTTATATGTGTGAAAGGAAAAAAGTTATAGATAATAGAGATCTGAGATTTCATGGACAATCTTTTTTGCATTCTGTTTTTATATTAAAATGCTCATTTTCTTTGGTGTTAAGTACAGAATAAAAAAGAATTTTTTTTAAAACCCTTACCTTTCATCTTAGAATCAATACTGTGTATTTGTTCCAAGGCAGCAGAACAATAAGGGCTAGGTACCTTTGAACCTAGGACCTCCTGTCTCTAGGCCTGGCTCTCGATCCACTGAGCCACCTAGCTGCCTCTAAAAAGAATGTATTTTACATTTTTATCTTTATTTTACTTTAATAACACATTTCCACATAAGTTTTCCAAAGCTATTTGATTCATGTTGTCTTCTTTCCTTTTCCCCTCCCCAGTCCCAAAGCTGACAAGCAATTCAATCTGGGTTATACATTTATTGTGACACAAAACTTATTTCCATATTATTCATTTTTGTAAGCCAATCATCTTATTAAAGTAGCATTTTTTAAGGAGAAAAGAGGAAATTTCCCTTATTCTCTCCAAAAAGATCAGACTTTTTGGAGCTTTCAAGGTGATAGCTACCTAATCTGATAAGCTTCTCTATGCTACTGAATGAAAGATAAATGAGACACTTCTCCCCATACCTCCTCCAGCTTTCTGGAAATACCACCCCTACCTTTACCAACCAAGATCAGAGACTATCATTTTAAACCATGTCAAAGAAATGGTCATTCTTAAGGGGGACATTTTCCTACTGGAAGAGCTTCATGGCTTCCTTTGGAACATGTGAGCAGTCTCCCTATTTCAATAGTGTGCCTTGGAGGTCCTGCTCAAAGGTAGGGCTTTTCATATTATAAATGGCTTTACTTTGAGACATTCAGAGAAACCACTTCTCCCTAATCAGGAATGAACACATAATCTCACAGGTCCATGAAAAGGCTGGAAAGGCTCTCAAAGGCCATTTACTTCAACCCCCTCATTTTACAAAAAAAGGAAACTGAGATCTATAGAGAGTAAGTGACTTGCTCTGTTTCACAAAATGGAATAATGAAAGAGCCAGGATCAGAATGAAGGCCTTACAGTTCTCAGGCCAGTGCTCTTTCCCCTAGAATGTGCAATACTCCATCATGGAAGGCAGGGAGGAGTTGGGGAATTCACACACAAAAAAATATTCAGGCATCCACCCTATGGGATTTCTATTTTTCTGGAAAGGGGTAGCAACAGAAATGGTTCAGACAACAAAATACAAACAACAAACAGATGCAAAAATGCTCCTGTCACACATGTCATTCAATTCATTCCACCAGCATTTATTATGTATTTTGGACAGAGCAACTTGTCAGGCTTGAGAGAGAAAAAAGGCATTGTCTCCACCGCAACTGTCTAGAGAGAAGACAAGACATAAACACAGAGAATTCTTTTTTTTTTTTTAACTCTTACCTTCTTCCTTAGAATCAATACTATGTACTGGTTCCAAATCGGAAGAGACAGAAAATTCTGATGCACACTATTTCAAGAGAAGTGCTCATTTTTACTTTGGTCAGAACCTGTGATTTCAAAAGTGTTGGGTGTGGGAAGTAAGGCTTGAACCCGAGTCTTCTTGACTCTGAGGCTGGCTCTCTGTCTAAAGATAAGCTGCCTTTCTGAGAGAGGTGCATTAGAATCCTGGGAAACCAAGTTCTAAGTTGGTTGTAAGGGAAAAGGTCATTACTGACTGAGGGATCCAAAAAGACTGCGTCACAGAGGAGGAAGTGCATTAACTGGTGGGGGGTGGGAGTGGGAGGTTGCAGCTGTGTGGCTCAGTGAATTGAGAGCCAGGCCCAGAGATGGGAGGTCCTGGCTTCAAATCTGACCTCAGACACTTCCTAGCTGTGTGACCCTGGACAAGTCACTTACCCTCATTGCCTAGCCCTTACCATTCTTCTGCCTTATAACCAAGGCATAGTGTTGATTCTAAGAGGAAGTTAACAGTTTAAAAAAAATGAATGGGCATTCAATCCATAAAGAAGGGCAGAGAGAATATTCTAGGAATAGAAAATAGTGCAAGCAAGGGAAAAAACGTAAGAGAAAGTAATGTGTATCCTGGAGACAAAGAGTAGTCCAGTTTGGCTAGAGTGTAGCATACTTGAAAGAGTAAATATAAGGTAAAGCCAGAAAAAGCAGAGAGGCACCAGACTGTGGTGGATTTTGAATGCCAAACAAAAATGTCTGAACTTTATTTGTAGGCAATAGGGAACCACTAAAGATTTTTAAGCAGAGGAGTGATGTGACCAAATTTATACATAAGAAAAATGATTCTGAAAACAGAAAAAAGGGTAATTTAGAGGAAGGAGAGGGTAGGGGAAAAGGAGGACCAATTAGAAAATGGTTGCAATAAAGAGCAGCTAGAGAGTACAGTAGACAGAGTGCCAACCTGAAGTCGGGAAGACCTATCTTCCTGAGTTCAAATCTGGCCTCAGATACTTACTAGTTGTGTGACCCTGGACAAGTCACTTAACCTGGAAGGAAGGAAGGAAGGAAGGAAGGAAGGAAGGAAGGAAGGAAGGA
>NW_025398421.1:0-6193 GCF_016433145.1 Gracilinanus agilis | reverse complement strand
CTTTATATATAATGTAAAATAATATGTAATATGATATATAAATATATAAATGATATATAAATTTAATTTTATATTTATAAAATTATATATGTAAATTATAACGATAAAAAAATAAATTGGTTTTAACAGCTGTTCAAAGAACAGATTAGAGAAGAGGGTAACTATAAGACAAGAGATGAGGTAGATGGCTACTAAAATAGTGCAGGAAAGAAATGATGAGAGACTGATCTAAGATAATATCAGCATTTAGCAACTGGGTCAATGTGGGGAAGCCAACTCAGCTCTCTAGACCCATTTCCTCATTTTTAAAATGAGGGAATTAAACTATAATCCTGTATGCTTAAAACCCAAGAACTTGACAGGATTTACATTTAAGGTAATTGAAATCTTATTCCATGATGACTTACTAGGCTTGGGTGTCCTTTTCTCCTAAAATACAAATAATAATTATAATTCACACTTATAGCATGCTTCAAAGGTCTGAGAAGCACTTTACAAGTATTGTCTCATTTATTTTTCATAATCAGTTCATGAAGTACTTGATATTATCAATAATTTGATATTTGCAATATCAATACAACAAAATCAATACAATAAATTGATATTTACAGATCAGGAAAAAGCTAAATGACATTTCTTGAGTCACACACCTAAGGCGTGATCTGAACTTGGGTCTTCCAGACTTTTCAAGTCTGCTACTCTTATCTGGCTACTTACAAAGGACTGCTAAGATGATTTGCTTGGCAACAAATTTATTTCATCTAATCTCAATTGGGCCCTTACTTCATCAAGGCAATCCTTTTACTCTTCCCTAATTAATTCTTTATCACATTCCAAACCTTCTCACCTCTCCTCCATCCAACCCCTCAGCTAAGGATCTTTTCTTGTACATTATGGAAATAATTGAGTCTATTTGCCATGAATTCCTAGTCCTCTACTTCTCCTCATCTCACAACATTTAAAAAACAATAATATAGTATTTTCCCTGATTATATGTGAAAATAATTTTTAAATTCTTTTTTTTTATAATTTTGAGTTCCAAATTCTCTCCCTTCTAATTTTCCTTCCTTTACTCACTCTCTGCCTTCCCCTCTCCCTGAAAGGCAAGCAATCTGATTTAGATTCTACATGTATAATCACGTAAAACATTTTACCATATTAGTTGTTTTGTGGAAGAGTTCTCAAGTGGAAAAAAAATAAAGAAAATGAAAATGTAGTATGTTTCAGTCTGCCTTTAGGCTCTAGTTCTTTCTTAGAAGTATAAGGATGATATTAGAAAATAAGTATTATTTTATTAGTTTAGAGATTAAGAAGTAGAGAAGCTGGTTTGAGAAAGAATTGTAGTTTCAAATAAAGCTGAGAGAGAGTGTTAATTTCAACTGGTGGCAGTTATAACCATTATTCTATGATAGTACCATGCTCTGGGTATGGCATTCCAGGAGTGCCTTCTGGCAGTCAATAGACTCACACGCAGCTTCTTTCTCTCTCAGGGCTAGAGAAGGTAACATCTTTGCTTCTCTCTATCTCTGTCTGAGTGAAAGACTTGAAGGAGTGGAAGTGTTTTCTTTTCCAACTTGGGAAACACTATTCATTTATCTGTTACTGTTTATAGACTGGTTAAACTCTGAAAAAAAACAAACAAAATCTGGTTTTTGGTTTAGACTCTGAGTCTTAACAGACTCAGAATAAGATTCTTGTGGAGACTCAATCAGCTAGCCTTGGTTATCTTTATAATTTAAAGGCGAAGTTAAGAGTTAGAGTGGTTAGGTTTATTTAGAATGGTATAAATTTGGTTAATTAGATCAGGAAGGATTAGTGTAGCCTGTGAACCACAGGAGAAGCAGTTCCTTGCAGGGGGAGGGGGAGAGAGGGAGGCCTGGGAGTTTATTTGGGTGGAGTTAGAATCCTTTAGAATTAGAAATCCTTTTACCATTATATATATATTAAATAAAAAAGTTTATTTTCTATACCAAGAGTCTCTTTAGTGTTCCTTGCACCTGGCCCTGAAGGGAAGTTCATCTTTGAGCTTAACTTTACTTACCACTGAAGATACTTTTGATATCACCTATCAAAAGTATCAAGAAACAACTTTGAACCTTTAGTTTTTAGTTCTTTGTCCTTTATTTAGGTGTTCACCCTATTTTATTTTTACAGAAGGCAGTTGGCATTTTTCATCACGAGTCTCTGGGATTTTCCCAGATCACTGAAATACAGAGAATAACTCGATCATTCACACTTGTTCATCAAGAAATATTGCTGTCACTGTGTACAATATTCTTCTGTTCTGTTCACTTTGCTTTGCATCAGTTCATATGAATTTTTCCAGATTTTTCTGAAATTATCCTATTTGTCATTTCTTAGAGCACAATTCTATTCCATAACTATCATATACCACAACTTGTTCAGGCATTCCCCAACTGATAGACAATCCATCAACTGGCAATTGTTTGCCAACACTAAAAGCTGCCATAAATATTTGGTACAAATAAGTCCTTTTCCCTTTTTAAAAAATATCTTTGGGATACAGATGTAGGTACTAATGGTTTTGATGGATCAAAGGGTATAAACAATTTTAGAGTCTTTATTTCACAACATTTTGACATCATTTCCATTTGCCCTTTTACTGGAAACTGTCATAAAAAGGAGGTAATTTTTTAGGTGTCTCCATGTGGTTCACTTAATTCTAATTCCAAAAAGTATGTGTGACAAAGTAACTATGGGCCCATTTTTTTTAATAGTATACCAATGGTGTCTAAGGGGACAAGAATTAATTCCATAGGGACTCAGGTATCTTATTCCCTTCCACATAATCTAAGATCCAGAACCCCAGCAAGGCCACTCAATCATCCAACTCAGTGCCTTTATACCACTGGTTCCCAAACTTTTTTGGCCTACCACCCCCTTTCCAGAAAAAGTATTACTTAGCTCCCTGGAAATTATTTTCTTTTTAATTTTAATAGCAATTAATAGGTAAGATAAATGCACCTGTGGCCATCACTGCCTCCCTGGTTTGCTGCAGCACCCACCAGGGGGCAGTAGCACCCACTTTTGGAATCACTGCTTTATACTGACCCTCTTCCATTCCTGAAATGGCTTGCCTCCTCTCCTTACTTCTGGTTCCTGACTTTAATCCTTCCTCCAAGACAGCTCCAATTTTACCTTTTGTCTTCTCTCTGAGATTATGTCCCATTTATACTATATAGATCTTATAAGTACATGGGGATTGGACAATGAGATAGCTTAGTGGATAGAGAGTCAGACCTGGAGATGGGTTCAAATCTGGCCTCAGATATTTCCTAGCTGTCTGACCCTGGGCAAGTCACTTAACCTCCATTGCCTAGTCCTTATTGCTCTTCTACTTGGAACCAACACACAGTATTGATTCTATGAAGGAAGATAAGGGTTTTTTTTTAAAGTACATAAAACATTTGCATAATATTCCCCTCGTTAGAATGTGATCTCATTGAGAAAGAACAAGGACTGTCTTCATCCTTCTTTTATCCCAGAGCTTAGTTAGCACAGTGACTGGCATAAATAAATACCTAAATGAATGAGTGAATGACTGAATAAATAAATAAATGCTTGCTGACCAAACTCTGGCATTTCAAGCTCTTGACCCCCTGGCCCTATCTGATTTTTCTATCTTGGGGGCACATTATTCCTGTCCATACCATCTATGGTCTAGCTATACCAGCCTACTTGCTATTCCTGCCCCACAACACCCCATCTCCCATCTGTGTGCCTTGATACTCTCTAACCCTGGAATGCTCTCCCTCCTCACCTCATCCTCCTAGAATTCTTAGATTCCTTCAAGACTCAGACCATCATGCAGTGCCTTCTGCAGGTGGCTTTTCCTGTTCCACCCAAGAGCTCCTAGAATCAAGATGTGATTTTATTTCCTGGGAGTACTTTCTGAATTAAACTCTAGATTTCTCCCATAACTCAGACTTGTTATGATTGTTACGTAGCACTGCTGTCTCTCTGAGAAGGAGGGATGGGTCTGTTCAGAGAACAAGGGAGACTAAGAATTAGCCCTGGGATTCAAAGCAAATTTGATGGCCATTCAGACCTAAGACTCCCTTTTCTAGGTCCTCATATCCTTATTTTCATGGTAATAAAAGAGCAAAAAAAACCTTAATATTTCTGAGCTGTGGGCATTTCCATTAGGCTGATCTTGTCATAGACCATTAGACTTTGAGCCCTTCCATAGCTAGGATTGCCTTTTACCTTTCCTTGCATCTATAGCATTTAGGATATAATAAGTACTTAATAAATATTTACTGATTAATTAACCCTGATGACTTAGAACAGAGCAGAAACAGTGGAGGAAAGGCTATTGGTTCTGGAATCAAGATAACAAGCTTCCATGTGTATTGTCTCACTTAATAGGATCTATAGTCCCTGAGGGACAGTTTCATTTTTGACCTTTTTGTCCCCAGGACTTAGTATAGCTCCTGACCCATAGGAAGAGAGGGAGAGACTAGTCCTGTGATCTTATTGATAGAAGGAGCTCTGGAATAAGAATGATAGAAAGAATAATAATGATGATGACAGCTAACATTTCTATGGAGCTTACTATGTGTCAGGCACTGTGTTAAAAGCTTTATCTTGTTTGATCTTCACAAGAACCCTGGGAGGTAGGTGCTATTATCCTCATTTGACAGATGAGGAAACTGAGGCAGCTAGCAAATGTCTGAGGTCAGATTTTAATTTGGAATACTCTCTACTAATATGGATCAATACTTTCTCTGCAATTTATAGTCAGCACTTAGCACAGTGTCTGGAACATATTGGGCATCTGAATATTGATTGATTGATTGATTAATTGATTGATTAAAGAGTTGTCTAGAGCACCGAGATTTTAAGGGACTTGCCCATGGTCACAATAAACTAAATAGAGCACTGGGCTTTGAGTCAGGAGGTCAAATAGTTGTTTTAAGTCATTTTCTCTAGATTGTCCCCAAATCTGGAGTTTTCTTGGTAAAGACTTTGGAGTGGTTTGCCATTTCCTTCTCCAGCTCATTTTATAGAGGAGGAAACTGAAATAAACAGGGGTAAGTGACTTGCCCAAGGTTTTCTTGGGTTTTCTTGGTAAAGACACTGGAGTGGTTTGCCATTTCCTTCTCCAGCTCATTTTACAGATGAACAAACTGAAATAAACAGGGTTAAGTGACTTGCCCAGGGTCACCCAGCTGGTAAGTGTCTGAGACCAGATTTGACCCCAGGAAGATGAATCTTTCTGCCTCTAGGCTCCAGCAGGCTATCATCCACTCTCCCACCTTCTAGAGTCAGAATTGAGTTCATATCAGAGCTCAGACACTAGATGTGTGACTTTGGACAAATCACTAAATCTGTGATCAGAGTGACAGGAAAGGCATGGAAAGAGGGAGGCTCCCTCATGTTCTGGCACCTCAAGAAGACCAGATGCACTGGGGCAAAGAAGAAATTCCTGTAGCCCACTGGCCAGAGATGCTTGCATTCAGAGGGTGCTGACCATGAAAGCTTACAAAAGAGCCACACAAAATTGATTGATGCTAGGAATGATTTCTGTCTGCTCCAGAGCTACATCAAAATGAAATTGGAAACAAATCTTACCTGCTGTGTACAAGGACCACATGCTGCCTCTTGATGATTATATCCCAACGTTTTTATTATTCAATTATAAAAAGCAAAGCTTTTTTTCCAGCTGAGCAAGTCCTCCAAACATTGAATGTGAATGGGTAATAGAACTCTGTGAAACAAAAGATGAAATAAGAAAAATAATAGTAATAATGATAAATCATAGGACAGCTAGGTAGTATAATGGATAAATACTAGGTCTAGAATCTAAAGGACCTGAGTTTCAATTTGTCCTCAGACACTTACTAGCTGTGTGACCCTGGACAAATCACTAACCCTGTTTTCTTCAGTTTCCTCACCTGTAAAATGAACTGGAGAAGGAAATGGCATACTATGTTTGTATCTTACCAAGAGAATCCCAAATGTGGTTGCAAACAGTTGTACTTGACTGAAATGTCTGAACAACAACAACAGTGATAAATCATATTTTTAAGACTTTAAGACACTCAAAATGAATTCCTCACAAGAACTAAAAAGGTAAGTAATTTAAGCAAGATAAACCCCATCTGTTTACAGAAAGAGAGAGAGAGAGAGAGAGAGAGAGAAAGAGAGAGAGAGAGAGAGAGAGAGAGAG
>NW_025398420.1:0-6288 GCF_016433145.1 Gracilinanus agilis | reverse complement strand
GAAGGAAGGAAGGAAGGAAGGAAGGACTTGAATTCTAGCCTATCTTATTTTCTCATCTAAGAGCATAATCTCATGTCCAGAAGGCTTTTGTCCCCACATAGACTGTGAGCTCCTTGAGAACAGGTGATGTGGCTTTTGGCCTTTTTGACCCTCCTCCTTGCCTTGCGTGCTCCTCAACTTCCTCCAAATGATCCTGAACCCTCTGGAAACACAGGAAGCTAGTGGTGAAAAGGTCCTTAGAGACCTCCACATTTTACAAAGGAGATTTAGGCCGAGGAAAGAGAAATATATTGCTCCAGATCACACCATGAATCATTAACTGATCTGGGACAAGAAGACACAATGAGGGAATCCTGATTCAATTCTTTTTTTTAAACCCTCACCTTCTCTCTTAGAATCAATACTGTGTATTGGTTCTAAGGCAGAAGAGAAGTAAGGGCTAGGCAATGGGGGTTTAAGTGACTTGTGCAAGCCAGGAAGTGTCTGAGACCAGCTTTGAACCCAGAACCTCCCATCTCTAGACCTGGCTCTCTATCCACTGAGCCACCCAGCTGCCCTAATTCTCATTCCCAATACCAATGATGGGCAAACTTTTTAAAGAGGGGGCCAAAGGAAAGGAAAAAAACTAGGCGGGCCAATAGAATTTATTTTAAAATAACAATGATACATTTTATAAAATTCTTGTATTGTTTGTGATACTAAGCCCTATTAATGACTGAAAGATTATGAAAGAGAAGGGCCACATCTAGCCTGTGGGCCATAGTTTGCCCATCGCTGCCCTATACCATCCATATTGCCTTAAATCTGAGAGTTGTCTTGCATGGAGACTAAAGATTGGGATCAAAGGTGGGAAGGAGACGAACTCTGAAGCTAAGTTGGCTGGGACCAGCCCTCCCTGATGACCTGCTTTATGGTGTTTTCCAGACCTGAACTCCTTGCTGAAGGAATAAAAGAGACAGCCACAGACAGCCCTGGGACTCTAGGTAGGATTTTGAACTTGACATATAGCAAAAATATCAGATGATAACAGAAGGTTTCTGCATCCAGACTCCAGACTGGGTCTCCTGTATTCCCTCCCTCTCTTAGCTCTCCTCTCTTTGTCTCCTGTATTCCCTCCCTCTCTTAGCTCTCCTCTCTTTGTCCCTTCTCTTAGCCAACCTCTTCTGCCAGCCCCCATTGGTCTTCCCCACTCCTTCCCCCATTAGTCTTCCCCCACCATTCCCATTGGCTCTTCTGTTTCCTCTTCCTCCGTCCCCTCTGGGTCCTCTTCACCCTCTCATCATCTATCTTCCCATTCATGTGTGTTATGACTTTATTGTCATCCTAATTCTTCCTCACATGTATCTTTTGTTTATCCCCTCTTAGAGAGAGATTCTGGGGACTCCCTGGTGGATGAGACTGTCAAACGACAGGGTTTTCAAGGTAAGAAGGGCTAGCTTGGGGAAAATATGCTCAAAGTGCTTTCTTCTGTTTGTTGGTCTGGGATCTCGGGACTGGCTAGATGCTGTGTGTGTGGCAGCCAAGTCATAGCATGGGAGCTGGGCTTGAACAGCCCTTTTGTGAGTCAGACCTGAGCCACTGTTGCAGCAAGCCAGGAGCAAGTGGGGAATGCTATACCAGTCATCCTGGACTCGCCTGGCATGGCCCATCTCTCTCTCTCTCACACCTAGAGAGTGTGAATTATAAGTATTAAAAATGATAAAGGCTGGTATAAATATATATATATATTAGTATTTTAATTAAAGCCATGCTGATAGATAAAATCATTAGACCACGCGCTTGTAAGCATTCAAAACTGCCGCCTCCATTACTGTCTCCTGTTTCCTGGAAGCGCCTACTCGAAAAAGAGACCACTCCCTCCTAACCCAGGAGATTTAAGCCCTCTCTGCGTCGACGTAGAGCTCCCCACGCCCCAAAGACCGGAAACGGAAACCCGTTGGACCGCGGGAAATGTAGTTTGATACATTTCCCAAATTTCACTTTTACAGTATAAAGACCACAAACTAAAATCTGTCCTGCCTCTGTGATATTCCTGGGCTGGCCCTCGTCCTGATGTGAAGGTAACCCCAGGTCTTTGAAGGCTATGCCAAGAGGCAACTAGTTGGCACTGAGAGACTCATCTTCCTGAGTTCATATCTACCCTCAGACACTTTCAAGGTGTGTGACCCTGGGCAAGTCACTTTACCCAATTTGCCTCAGTTTCCTCCTCTGTAACAAATGGCAGACCGCTCCAGTTTGTTTGCCAAGAAAACCCCAAATGGGTTCATGCCACTTCTACAATGACAAAGGCAGAAAAGGGTCAGAAAGTGCTAAGAATTGTATTATTTTTAGCACGTCCATAAAACATTATTATCTGTCAGTGTTCTAATTCTGAGAACTTTGGGAAGTGACTAGGGAGTTGGCTTACTCTTAGAGGGAGTTGTTATGGAGAAAAATAGGATTTTTAGAGTAAGGAGCAAAGAGCAGACAAGTGCTGACAGGCAAGGCCTGAAAATTCCAATCATTGCTCCTTACTCTAAAAAATCCTGTCTTTCCCTGTAACAGAGTGGACACAGGAGTACCAGCCTTTTCTGCCATAGTCAAAATCAAAAGTCATTAGGGAGCTAAGTGAAAAGTTGACTCACACGTTCTCCTTGGAGGGACCAAAAAAAATTTTTTTTGAGTTGGCAGAGAGGCAGCTGGATTGCTCAGTGGATAGAGAGCCAAGCCCAGAGACAAGATATGTCCTAGGCAGACCTCATTCACTTCCTAGCAGTGTGACCCTGGGCAAGTCCCTCTGCCTTGTAACCAATACACAGCATTAATTCTAAGGCAGAAGGTGAGGGTGTTAAAAAAAAAATGTCGGTAGAGTTGACTTCATCACACAGGCCAAGACAACGGGAAACATCATTCCAGGGGTCCTGTGGCCATCCACCATGCATTGTTTATCATGAGTGTTTAAAAAAACTACCTTGAAAATAATTTCTGCTCATGCACCAACATGCAATGTAAAAAATGGAAGGTAGAGAAATTCTACCCAGAAATCAGTGAAATCCTTTAAATAGCTCAAGATAAATGCCCAATGACTTCAGTCCAAAAGATGGGCATTGGAAGGAGAGCAAAAAATATAATGGAAAAATACAGTTCAGGATTAAGAAATATAAGAGAACAAAGACTTATAGGGCTGCTCAGAAGCCTCCCTTCCATGTAACATGAAAACTTTCCTTTTATGAAATTTAATTTTTTCAGTGAACAAAAAAAAACACACCCTAATTTTAAAAATTATAATAATACATTTTTGAATAAATTAAATTATTTTTAAAAAATAAGGCAGCTAAGTGGCGCAGTGGATAGAGTACCAGGGCTATAATCAGGAAGATCTGAGTTTAAATCTGGCCTCAGACGCATTCTAGCTGTGTGACCCTGGACGGGTCATTTAATTCTCTTTGCCTCAGTTTCTTCATCTGTAAAATGACCTGGAGAAGAATTTCTCTGATATCTTTGACAAGAAAACCCCAAATGAGGTCATGAAGAGTTGGGCATGACTGAAAAATGACTAAATAACAACAAAAGGGGGAAAACCCTGTTAACAAATATATTTAATTCCAGAGAAAGAACTGTGGAAATAGAGACAGAAGAAAAACAACTGCTTGATATCATGGTTTGATGGGGACATGATTGGGGATGTAGACTCTAAACGATCACCCCAGTGCAAATATTAATAATATGGAAATAGGTCTTGATCAATGACACATGTAAAACCCAGTAGAATTGCTCGTTGGCTACAGGAGGGGGGTGGGAGGAGGGGAGGGAAAGAAGATGAATCATGTAACCATGGAAAAATATTCTAAATTAATTAAATAAAAGTTTTTCAAAAATAGTGGGAATTTTGATCCAGGCCAAAAAAAAATACTCTAAATTAATTAAATAAATAAAGGTTTTACAAACAAAAAAACAAACAAAACAAATACATGTAATCAAGTAAAACAAATTCCTTTGACTGTGTCCAAAAAAAATATTTGTGACATTCTGCATGCCAAGTCTCTTCCTCTCTGTTAGGAGGTGGGTCTTGTGTTTCATCCTCAGTCCTCTGGAATTGGTCTTTGCATTGATTAAAGTCATGAATGCTTCCTTTCAAAAGAGAGTTGGAAGACATTCCCTGGACATAATGAGCAGCAAACAATATCACACAGAAAAAGGAAATTGATAACAGCACCGAACTATGACTAGAAGGAACCTCAGAGGCCATCTTGATCAACCTCACTCATTTTATAGACAGACACAGAATTTGAAACCAGATCCTCTAGTTACAAAGAGAGTACTCATTCCCTGCACTATACTCTCTGTTAAGAGAAAGAAAATATTATTTATTGTTATTATTTATATTATAGGGAAAAATTTTTATATTATAGGGGGAAAAAATCCCTAATTGTGGAATGAACAAATGAAAAAGAAATTTGTAAATTCTCTTTCTGCATTCAGATCATTGCCTCATTACAGCAAATGTCAAAATTAGTTTCACATTTAAGAGAAAGAATAAATAGGAGAAGAAACTATAGCATGCAAATTACAACAGCTCTATCCTGACCTATTTGAATAAGTATTGGATGCTGAAAAATGGGAAGTGGATAAAGAAAAGACATTGACACCAACGACTAGCCTTTCCTACAAAAACTTCACCAATATAAAGTAGTTGCCACAAGGAAGAGTCCAAAAAGGACCTAGAAATTGCCTCGATGAGAAAATATTTAATTTTGCCAAAACAAAGATTTGAGACAGCCAAATAGTAATGCTTCTTTAGAACAGAGGTTCATTTGCAAAATGTTAAGTAGTCAGACAGTAGAAGTTTATGAACTGTATGACTTCATGGAGCCAAATAAATGCTGAAAGGGAAAATGAGTCTGCAAAAATCTTGCCATGAGACTAACCTAAGCCAGGTTATCTCAAGATAACTTATAGATGAAAATGAAATGAGGACAGCAAATAAAAATTAATCAATAAACATCTCTATAGAGTCTACTCTGTGCTAAGTGCTTTATAAATGTTTTCTCATTTGATTTTCCCAACAACCCTGGAAGTAAGGGCTATTATTTCCATTTTACAAATGAAGACACTGAGGCAAAGGTTAAGTGACTTACTCAGAGGCACCCATCTAGAAAGGCCAAATTTTATCTCATCTTCCTCAGCCCAAGTCCAGCCACTGTGCCACCAGCTATGAGACATATAGAAGGAGGAAAAGATACAGACTCTACTCAGAGAGCTAATGGTCACTCTAAGAGATAAGACTAGGGTCAGAGGTTCACAGATTTGTACCAAAATCAAGCTTAGACGGCTCTAAATCCAACTTGGCCACACAGGAGTTAAGTGACTAACCTAGGGTCACACTATTTATGTCTAAGAGTCAAGAATGATCAAAGAAATACCGGAAGCTGCCCCCAAGGAACATCCCCCTGCCTTTGGGCAGAAGAGCACTGTAGCATTCCAGACTTTCCCCTCTTTGGCAGGTATTGTCCAGTCCTGGCCAGTCTTCCCAGAATTCACATCAAGCAGCAGGTGTGGAGAGCAAAATGCCCAGGCTGCATTTTCATTCCTCTCTAGCCTGATCTAATGAAAATGGATCCCTTGAGCATGAATGCTGAGGGAGAGGGGGAATCACATCCATCTTCTTTGGGAATCTCTCCCTCTGGGGCTTACTTCTTGGCCTGGGGGCCTTCCAAATGCCAGAAACCTCCTTCATTTCTGATTTAGGGCTGCTTCTGCTTTGGCATTAGTGAGCCTTCTTAAGGAAAAGTACATTTTCTATTTAGATGCTCTTTTTGAAGGGCTCGGAATGGCCCACTCCAGAGAACTGTTAATTGCCAGATAAGGAGTTTCCTATAATTAGAAAATCATATTACTTAAAAGTCACCAAGTGCCTTTTAATTTAACAGCCCAAATCCATAATCATCTCTTTCCTTTGCAGAAAATTACGATGCCAGGCTCTCACGGATAGACATCGCAAACACGCTGAGGGAGCAAGTCCAGGATCTGTTCAATAAAAAATATGGTGAGCCTTTGGGGAGGGGCCAAGGGAGAGGGGGAGGAGCAAAAAGGGACTGCCCCGCCCCTCGTCGATTCCATGCCATAATCTCCAACCCTTAACATGTACTAAATAACTGTGGTGCCTCCCTAGGAAGAGGGTAAGGTACCCATGTTGCTCAGAAGGAAGATAAAGAAAGCCTAGATAAGATGGTGCTTCTCTTAGGAGAAAATTCCTAAAGACCAAATAGGAAGGAAGGAAGGAAGGAAGGAAGGAAGGAAGGAAGGAAG
>NW_025398419.1:0-1247 GCF_016433145.1 Gracilinanus agilis | reverse complement strand
AGAGAGAGAGAGAGAGAGAGACAGATAGAGACAGAGACAGAGACAGAGAGACAGAGAAGACAGAGAATGAGAGGCAGCATAATATAGTGAAATGAGAATTCCAATGATACTTATAGGAACTGTTTCTAATTATTGTTTCATACTAAGTTGCTACATTAAATAAGTCACTTAAACTATATATGTCTCAATATCTTCATCTTTCAAATGATATAAACAGCAATAATAACAACAAATAATACTACATATAAATTCATGTATGTATACAATTTTACATATATGGACATATACTTCTAATTTTGTATATTTCGTGTCATCTGTATGAATTTGTTAAATTATTACAAAATTAATTTTGTAGAATGCTAACATATGTAGATTATTTTCAGATAATTCTTTTATATACATATGTATATACATATGTATGCATATGTATATAAGTTGGAATTTATAGAATTGGAAATATATACACACATATATGTTTTATAAATTATATAAATTCCTAATTGTATTATATACATATATATACAATATTGTCAAATTTATAATAATTTCTAATAATAATTTTCATGTATATATTTTATATTACATATGTTTGCATGTTTTCCCAATTCTCATATATTATGAAATTCAACATATTTTTATATTTTGGAAATTTATATAATTATAAATATATACACGTGTGCATGTTTCTACATTCTAATGCTCTTCCTTTATATCTTACAACAAATGAGTCAATCAATAATTCATCCAATAGTTTTGAAAAAGAAACTATGTGTCAGACACAGTCATAGGTGCTTGCTATATGAACATAACTCATCCTTTAAGACCAGATTTTTCTTCCCCATTCTGGATTATTCTCCTCTTTCTCTGATACCCTCTAGTATTCCTCATTTGTCATTGAGCTTAAACTATCTTCTATTATTAGATATTTTATATAAATGTATTTCATATAAGTAAATTGTCTTCTTCCTTTAACTGTATTCACTCAATTCTCTTTCAGATTTCTGAAAGAATTGAATATGCTTTACATTTGTTTATATTCTCCATAGTACCTGTCTGAGTGTGGTAGATTGTTTTATTGCTTAAAACTTGCTCTTGGCACGCCCAACAAAAGATACTTCCTATAAAAACCCAGTAATGTTATATCTACTGGAAAGCCTACTTTATAGTTTTGCTTAACTGACATTGAGATTACGATGCTTTTTTTTGTTTATACTTAAAACTATATATATATATATATATATATATAT
>NW_025398418.1:0-9431 GCF_016433145.1 Gracilinanus agilis | reverse complement strand
AAGGAAGGAAGGACATCTGTATCACCTTAACCAAGTGTATAGTGAAAAAAGCCATGGTTGAGGAATCAAAAGAGATGGATTCAAATCCTACTTCTGACATATTACTTGTATGACCTGAGGCGAGTCATGTGACCACACTGCTCAGTTTCCTATAAAATGATGAAGATTATTACTTCCACAGCAACAAGCTGTTTTAGTTGCTGTCCATGTTCACCATTCAAAATCTTCAAGTATCTCAGATAGCTATATCCATTTGTTTTTTCATAACCAGGAAATGAGATTTTTTTCCAAAGGAAAAACAAAAATAAAGTCAAAATTATTAATCCAATTTAAAGGAAATGAAATTTCTACCCCAAAGTAGGAATGACATTCTAACTATATTTAGTGCTACTCATATTACTAGATTCAGTTCTATGTGATAACCATAGAATATCGACCGGATGAATTAAGATAAAAGTTATCAAAATGATGATAAGACTTAAGACCATGCTGTGTGAGAATCACTTTGACAGCTCTGAAGATGTTTAGCCAAAAAAATGCAAAGACCTGGGAGGAGATGCAAGATTTTTTTGTTTTTGTTTTTTCCCTAAATATCTGTAGATTTGTCTTTTGGAAGATGGGCTAGACTTTTCTTCTTTGCCAGGGGGAAATGGTTAAGAGAATACTGAAAAGAAAAACCTCAGACAGGAAATAAATTTAAATGTTAACACATATATATGTACAGATATACATAGTTATATGTGTAGCTATATACTTAACATGTAAACATGAATATAGTATAAGATTAAAATTAATATACAATAACTCCAAGTATTATATCGTATAAGATTTATTAATAATACTTGAAGTAGAGGAAAAGCATAGCCTGAGCAAAGAGCAGTTTCTCAGACCACAGAAGCAGGAAAAAAGAGTGGGGGAAGGGGGGAAGGCAGGGTTACACAAAACTTTATCTACAAAAAAAGGATGTAATATGGGGACGAAGGTAGGATTCTGGGAAATGAAGTCCTAGGATAAAAATTCTAATTACAATACATGTGTATATATGTGTCTGTGTATATACACACAATTTTTTAAGGCTCTAGGGTAGAAAAGAAAAGATAATGAGCTAATATTAGATTTGTGAGAGGGCATACAGTCAAAAACTGAACAAGATATGGAGTATACAAAGTATAGTGTGCACTGAAGGACTCCCTCTCTTAGACTGAGTACCCATATTAACCATATCATATCCCCTAATTTTAAAGATTTCTGTATATCCTCCTTGGTACTGATATTCCACAAATGGATGTCTTCTCCATTTCCAATTTTTGCTATTACAAAAAGAGATGCTATAAATATTTTTTTACAAACAAGTCATTTCTCCTCCCCCAATAGTATGTGCCAGAAACTGTGCTAAGTACTTCATTTTAAATTTATTTGAATTTTTCTTTAATTTTTATCATAATAATACAATTTAAAAAAACCCTTACCTGCTGTCTTAGAATCAATACTGTGCATTGGTTCCAAGGCAGAAGAGCAGTAAGGGCTAAGCAATGGGGATTAAGTGACTTGCCCTGAGTCACACAGCTAGGAAGTGTCAGAGACCAGATTTGAACCTAGGACCTCCTGTCTCTAGGTCTGGCTCTCAATCTGCTGAGCCACCCAGCTGCCCTCAATAGTATTAGGTCTGAAAAAAATAATGTACATACTTAAAAAATACTTTATTGCTAAAAAAAAAAAAGCTAACCATTATCTTCAGCCAGTCATAATTTTTTTGTTGGTGGGGAGTCTTGCCTTAGTTGGCTGCTGACAGCATGGTGGTTGCTGAAGGTGGGGGTAGCAATTTCTTAAACTAAGACAACAATAAAGTTTGCCACATCAACTGACCTTCCCTTTCAATAGAACACTTAGAGGCCATCATAGGGTAATCAACTGGCCTAATTTCAAAATTGTTGTGTCTCTAGGAATAGAGAGGCCCAAAGAGAGAAAGAGTTGGTGGAACAATCAAAACACACACACAACATTTACTGATTAACTTTACTGCTTCATATGGTCGAGGTTCATAATGTCTCAAAACAATTACAACAATTACGTCAAAGATCAGTATCTTAATAGATCACACTAACAGATATAATAATAATGAAAAACTTCAAAATAGCATGTGATTTACCAAAATGTGACACAGAGAAATAATGTAAGCACATGCTGTTGGCACCAACTGACTTATTCAATGCAAGTGACAAATCTTCAGTTTGTAAAAGAGAAAAAATGCAATATCTATGAAGAACAATAAAATGAGGTATGCCTGTATTCAGGTCTAAGTGTGCTGAATTCTCAGAATATCAAATATAGCTATATCCAAAGAGAAGACCAAAAATAAAAGTTTCAAAAGTGTAAGAATGGGATTTGTGCAAGGGGGGTGGGACAAAAGAGAGCCAGAGAAGGCAGTTGCTGGCAGTTGCTGACAGCTGCGGACAGTTTAGATGAGAGAGGATTCTGGGAATTGTGCCAGAAGAAGAGGGAGAGGAGAGGTCTTTGGGTAAAGGACTAGGAAGAGAGAGGAGTAAGACATCTCAGCTTGGATCCAGTCCTGAGGGCTTCCTGAGGATCTTTCTTATGGAAATTGAAACCCTGATTCCCTGATCAAAGCCATTCCATTCCAACTCACCATTAAGACTTCAACCATAGAGTAAGCTAAATTTTTAGACTCCATTTTGGGAGCAATCTCTTAGTATCCTTCACCCATTACCCAGCCTTGCTGAGAGACCCCATAGGAAGAGTGAAGAGGGTACCCCAAAATCCCTCTGCCCTTCACCCCTTTCCCCAATCCCTGATTTGAGAATTAAAAAAAAAAACATTCAACAGTCAGATAGTGTTCCAGAGTGCCTAAGAGACAACGAGGGAGAGGGGAACCACAGCTTGGTCTGGCTGCCTCTACCTTGAAATCAGACTACCCACTGTGAAATTAACTGATAGGGGGAGGTTTGTGTGAACCCTGTCCTTATTCAGGACTGGACTGGGGTACCACAAGCCTCTTCTTATAGGGGAGCCTCGCCCCCAACTCCCGTGGGGCGGCACAACCATCCAGGTCACCCAGTTTTGGAGTGACACCCCCTTAAAATCTCCCAGTGCATATTTGGCCCAAGGGGAGTGCTGGAAGAAAGACTCTCCACATAGACTTTCTCTATCTCCTATCTATCAAAAATCAGTTACTGGCTCTTTTATTATTACAAAAGCAATTTAAATTCATTGAACTTTTTTAAAGCAATGTAATTAATTAAATTAATTAAACATAACTTCAAACCTACAACACTGCTCTCCTTCATTTGTGTACATAATCAAGAGCTAGCCCTTATACAATAGGGTAACTAGTCTCTACAGGTCCAAAGTGAAATCAATACCACCTCTCTGGGGGACACCAGGAATTAGGTGAAGGCAAATACAAGGAAAGGACAGAAGAAATTTCCTTTGATTTAAAGGAGTATTTTAAAGGGTTGCTTGGTGTAATAGATAGAGTTTTAGACCAGAAGGTAGAAAGATATGGATTTAAATGCCACCCTTGACCCTTGCCAAGCAGGCAAGTCACTGAACTTCATTCTCAGTTTTGGTTTCCTCGTTTGTGAAATAAGGAAAGGGAGAGTAGGGAAGTCTGTTGTGCCTGCCTCATAGGATTCCTGTAAAGTCTGCCTTTTGAGTATGAGCATCTTGCTGGGCTGGTGCATGTGGGAGATGCTCAAGGTATAACACAGAAGGGGTCTGTTCTCCAATTCTGAGCATGTTCTGGCTTGTTTTCAGTCTGCTTTCCATGTGAAAAAAAGGACCACTTCAATTGGTTGCTGATCCAGAAGTGAAAACGTATTAGAAAGGCACTAATCTACCCAGTTATTTTCTCTTTCCTGCCTGTATGTCTGAGTGAGAAGGAAAAGATTGCTATAAGTCTTCTGGTGGGGAGACAGGTCCCACTGGGGCTGCTGCTGCCATATGGCCTATGAGTGCATGGTTCTTCTATTGCTTCTCTCTTGGTTGTGTCTGTGCTGTCCTGCCTTAGTTGAAGGGATGAAGGGATTTTGGAGGGAAAATACACTTGCCTGTGATGGTATACATTTAATGCACTGGGCTGTGACCATGTGAGCTTCAAATGGTCAGGAAAGTAAACCACCAGAGGTTGGGGGATTCTAATAAAGTCCAGGATAGAATGTGTTGTAATCCCCTAGCAAAGCCTAGAGAAAACACATCCAGAAGCCAGCCTGGTGGGGCAAATGTTTTCTAGAAACTGCTTTAAGTTTGAGCCCACTCTCGACAGTCTGAAGTGGTATTAGAGGATAATGTTGGTGCCTCTGTTCCTGCTATATCTTCTCAATAAATATCTCTTTGTAAAAGTGAATTAATCTTAATTGATCAGCTGAAAGTAGGATGCTGAGCACTGGCAGCTCATATTAGAGAGAATGAACTAGAAAGGGGCTTGAGTTCCCAGCATTAGAGAATCATTCCTGGCCCCTCAATAGTAGTACCCTTACAATCCTAAAGGGAAAATGTAGCCTTGCTACACTTGTCTCACTAATCTGTGACAGCAGAAGTGGGATAAGATGGGGGCAGCTGGGTAGCTCAGTGGATTGAGAGTCAGGCCTAGAGACGGGATGTCCTAGGTTCAAATCTGACCTCAAGACACTTCCCAGCTATGTGACCCTGGGCAAGTCACTTGAACCTCATTGCCTACCCTTACCACTCTTCTGCCTAGGAGCCAATATACAGAAGTTATGGGTTTAAAATAAAAAAAATACCAAAAAAAAAAAAAAAGAAGTGAGACAAGGGTCTTCTGAAACTATATGGGCTATAATCAAATAAGGGAATGCATGTAAAATGCTCTGCAGATTTTAAAATATTATATCAATTCCACTTACAACATTATTCCATTATTGAAATCTTTTTGATAACAATATAAATCTTTTTTTAAAAACACTTACCTTCCATCTTGGAATCAATACTATGTTCCAAGGCAGAAGAGAAGAAAGGGCCAGGCAATGGGGGTTAAGTGACTTGTCTAGGGTCATATAGCCTACAGGATCTGAGACCAGATTTGAACCCAGGACCTTCTGCCTCTAGACCTGGTTCTCAAACCACTGAGTCACCTAGCTGCCCCAATAATATAAATCTTTTGAGAAACACCATAGCATAGTAGATAAAAGTTCCAGCTTTGGAACCAGAAAGACCTCCCTATTAAGTCCTACCTCTGACATGAGTTGTGTGACTCTTAAACTCTCAGTACCTGTGACTCACATTAGAATGTAAATTCCTTGAGGGCAGGTACTAGATTTATATTTGTGGTTTTTTAATATTCTCCCCAGGGCCTAGCATTCAGTAAGTTTAATAAATTCATGTTGGTAGATTAATAAATTACAGATAAATTGGTCATGTGCATCAGTGAAGGGCCTTTCCACTTTAGGAGGTCCAGACAAATTAAACAGATCTCTGAAAATATTTATACAGACCCCAAAATAAAATTTATTCAGCATCCAAAACCTTATTTAAACACAGCATAGTAAAGTTTTTATTTATCCTTTAATGCTTCAAAGACCCTTTTGATGAACTAAAATTAACAAGTGTTTCTTCTCTATTTTTTCTCCATTTGGTAAACAATGAATCTTGACTCCCTCCTCATCTCATTTGAACAAGGCTGTAATTAACCAGAGATGTTTTCATTTTGCATCAAGAGCAACAAAGACAGACTTACCTCTCAGCACCCTCTTTAGATAACTGAATTTACTCACAATCTAGTTAATAACAGGGAGGCAGTCCCTACACTAACAGCAATCTTAACACAATCCTTTATTTAGGCTGAGAATTAAAGAGCGGAGAGAGAGGAACTATCCCCTCACTGAAGACTTCCTATCCCTTCTCTAAACTCCTGCTATTCTCCTTTGCTCCAAAAACTTCTCTCCAGTGCTCTTTTGCAATTCTATGTATTCTTATTGTGCCGGACATTTGTAACCGTCTCACACTTTTTCGCCTCCTCTTTCGCCAATTAAGCCTTGCATCAAACAAAAAAAAAGTTGAACAACTTTTTAAAAGAAGACTGTGGGGTCTTTAACTCTGCCAGAAGGAATATACTAACGCTGTAAGGGAATGAATGCTTAGATTCAGAAGGCTGCAAATGGTGTCCAGTTTCAAAAGGAATACTGGAAGACACTTAGTGTCTTTCCGTGCCAAGTGTGGCAAAGTGAACAGTGTAGCACTTCTGGCTAAGGACAAGTTTTAGTAATCAGAGCCTGTAAGTGTTACATGTGTTTATGGGTACAAAAAAATTCCCTCCAGATTAACTCAGGAGGCTTAAAGAAGACAGGGAAGAGTACTCAGCTTCTCATTAACACCCACATATATTATTAGGATAATATTAACATAATTTAAAATTTGCAAGGAGCTTTACAAATATTTAGAGGCAGCTGTGGCTCAGAGCACTGGACCTCACCTCGGGAAGACCTGAGTTCAAATCTAGCCTCAGATACTTCCTAGCTAACCCTAGGCAAGTCACTTAGCCTCTTATTGCTTGATAAAAAGATCCACTGCAGAAGGAAATGGCAAACCACTCTAGTATTCTTGCCAAGAAAACCCTGTGGATAGCCATAGACCAGTGATTCCCAAAGTGGGCGCCACCGCCCCCTGGTGGGTGCTACAGAGATCTAGGGAGGCGGTGATGGCCACAGGTGCATTTATCTTTCCTATTAATTGTTATTAAAAATTTTTAAAAAATTAATTTCCAGGGGGCATAAAGCAATATTTTTTCTGGAAAGGGGGAGGTAGGGCAAAAAAGTTTGGGAACCACTGCTATAGACCATGAGGTCATGAAGAGTTGGACACTATATATATTTCCTTTTGTGTTCACCACCATTCTGGGAGATAGGTTCTATTCCCTTCATTTTACAAAATGAGAAAACTAAGGTAGAAACAGATGAGGTGACTTGCCCAGGACTATTAGTGAGTGTGGCGGGATTCAAACTCAAGTCTACCTAATTCCAGATCCAAAACTATCCACTGAGCCAACTAGTTGCCTATCAAAAGCTACAGAGATAAAGGAAAGTGGACTGTGAAAAGACCATTATATTAGCAGTCAAAAGAAAAGACCATTAGATTCACAATCAAATGCCATGAAAAGAGCTCTTTCAGGTCATTAATGAGTTCAGATGCTAGACTTCTAGGCATTAGGAAGTAAATGGGAGAGGGCATCTAGGTAGTTTAGTGTACTGAGAGCCAGGCATAGAAATGGAAGGTCCTGGATTCAAATCTAAGCTCAGGCACTTCCTCGCTGGCCCTGGGCAAGTCACTTGACCCCCACTACCTAGCCCTTACTGTTCTTCTGCCTGAGAACTAATACAAAGCATTGATTCTGGTTCAGAAGGTAAGGATTTTAAAAAATTTTTAAGAGTAGTAAATGGGAGGTAAGAAAAGGCAACAAATCGGGATGAGATCTCCTAGGAATTTGTCAGTAAAAGGGAAGACAGAAGATGATCGATTGAGGGAAAGGCAGAAAAAAGTAAAAGTCTTTAAGGATGGCAAAGCCCTGAGCCTGTTCTCAGTCAGTGAGTGATACCCAGTAGACAGGGAGAGCTTGAAGATGAAAGAGGAAAGAATCAAACAGGTAAGATCCTGGAAGTGATGGGATTGATTCCAAGGAGAAGGGCTGGTTTCTACCCCTTTCTCAGGAACAAAGAGTCAAGGAGAAACAACCAATGGAAATGTGCTATTTTCCTCCTCTGAGCTTGGGCTGGGGAGAGCTTGCTCTTTCTAGGACCTGACCCTGATGGCTGTCAGACCTCTGAGCTGGGAAACCAAACTCTAGATCAGGGGTCGGCAACCTTTTTGGCCATGAGAGCCATAAACGCCACATTTTTTAAATGTAATTTCGTGAGAGCCGTACAGTGCTCACAGTGTGTGCTCCTGTAACAACACCTGGAAAAAAATTGACTTTATGGCTCGAGAGCCATACATTGCCGACCCCTGCTCTAGAGTATAGAAAGCTATGGTTGAGTGATTTTAGGTTGTGTTCTCCTCTTCATGACCCCCATATGTTATTTTCTTGGCCAAGACCCCGAAGTGTTTGGCATTTTCCTTCTCCATTTCATTTTATAGGTGAGGAAACTGAGGCAACAATGAAGTGCTTGGCTGGTATAGGTTCGAATCTGAAAATTCTTGGAAGCTCTTTGAGGATACAGGGGAAGCTTTATTACAGCAAAAGCTAGTAGACTAGATGAGGGAGGGTCTAGCCCTTACAGGCAGATTTGGGAGAGCTTTTATTGGGGTGTTAGCATACCTAGACGCAAGTTAGGTCAGGGGATTAACAGCTAGAAGAACAGGATGTTTTACAAGCGGACCCCTTTACATGCTGGGAGCACAGTCTAGGTGCCAAAACAAAAAAACAATAAAAAAAACAGGGAAACAGCAAGAAAAACAGGATTCAGGACTGCTCCCTTCTCCGTGCTCAAAGAATAGCCTGTGGTGACTACAAGGCCTGGGGGCAGTCATATCAACAAGGTGATGTGACTTGCCCAGGGTCACACAGCTAGGACGTGTCTGAGGCCAGACTTGAACTCAGGAAGATGAGTTTTCCTGACTCCAGGACTAGCACTCTATCCCCTGTGCTACCTAGCTACCCCACAGAAAGATACTGTCATGCTTATTCTAAATCCTCAATTTGTCTCACTTGATATGGAAAGGAAGGTTAGTGTGGACAGAGAATGCACTAATTATCTTCATCACAATGTGAAGCTAATTTTTAGTTGCTCGTTTACATCTGCAATCTCAGCCTCACCACATGTGGTACCTAGCTATAGTTAGTGATTAATAAATGCCTTACATCCTCTGAAGTTTACAAAGCTCTTTCCTTACAATAAGTGTGGTGGGGGTCAAGAGCAATGGCCTCAGCATGAGAAGGCCTGGGTTATAGTCTTGACCCTGACTCCACCTGTTCAATTTCTCTAAATTTTAGTTTTTCTTGGAAGCAGTGTTTTAGAACCAAATCTGATGAACAGAAAAATCAGGAAATATTGAGGTTTGGGAGCTCTGGAACAATTAGTGGTGATGAAATCGTACCCCCAGTGTCCATCAAGCAGTGAGCCATGAGTCTTTACTGAGAATCTAGGAATACTAGTATTCTTCCCCTGAAGGAAAGTGCTCTGGAAACCTTAAAAAGACATGGAGGTGAGGAGTGGGGGTGGGGAGAAAGCAGCTAATTGGTTGGGTAGATTCAGAGCCAGGCCTAGAGATGGGAGATCCTGCGTTCAAATATGACCTTGGGAACTCCCTAATTGTGTGACCCTGGGCAAGTCACTTAACTCCCATTGCCCAGCCCTTATTGCTCTTCTACCTTGGAACCAATACACAGTATTGACTCTAAGATGGAAGATAAGGGATTTAAGAGAGAGAGAGAGAGAGAGAGAGAGAGAGAGAGAGAGAGAGAG
>NW_025398417.1:0-9337 GCF_016433145.1 Gracilinanus agilis | reverse complement strand
TATGGTCTGGGCAGCTTTGACAGCTGCTGCCCTCCGACTCCTCTCCCGAACTTCTTCTTGTTCTTCCTGTTTCCCATCTTCCTCCCCATTCTCCTTCTTGGCCTCCTTCTTGGCTGCTGCACATTCTTCACTTGGGGCCTCCCTTCTAGGAGGCTGGACCCTTGTCAACCTCTGAGAACTCTTAAAATTGGAAAAAAGAAAAGTGTAAGCCAGGTCTTTGATGTCAACAATGGTCAGTTCTACCCCAGTTGGTGCATTTTCTCTTCTGCTTTGCCTCTAGGAAACTCTTTTGGAAACAGATCCCAATTCTCCTATATTAAAGCTAATACAGGACACTTACTGGCTGTATGACCCTTGACAAGTCATTTAATCCTGATTGCCTCAGTTTCTTCATCTGTAAAATGAGCTAAAGAAATGGCAAACCACTCCAGAATCTTTGCCAAGAAAACCCTAAATGGGGCCAAGAAAAGCTGGACCCAACTGAAATGACTGAACAACAGTAGCAACAACAAAGGAAAGGGGTAGAACTAAGTCACATGAATATTTAGGACTAGGAGCCCAAAGCAAGAAAAATTCGTGGTAATTTGGATCCAGCCTTTCCAAGGCTACTCATCCCAGCAGGCTAGAATTACAAAAGAAACTTCAGTGGATAAAAAGTGCAGAGCTCTTCCAGCCTGGGAATGTAGGGGCTGGGACTCCAGTCCCCATCCTGCCATTAATTAGCCAGAAGAACTCTAATCAAGTCCCTTCACCCAGATTTAGAGACGCTCAGAGGTGGAGGGACTCAGAGGTCTAATCTATACCTCTACAGAAATACCCTCTACAACATCTTTGTTACCGTTCAGCCATTTTCAGGTTTTCTTGGTGAAGATACAGAAGGGGTTGGCTATTTCTTCTTCCAGCTCATTTTCCAAAAGAGGAAACTGAGGCAAACAGGGTTAAATGACTTGACCAGGGTTGCATGGCTAGAAAGTATTTGAGGTTGGATTTGAACTCATGAAGATGAGTCTTCTTGACTCTAAGCCTGGCACTCTATCCACTGCACCACTGAGCTGCCCTAACCCTTACAATATCTTTACAAGTAGTCATTCAGCCCCTGTCTGAAGACCCCAAGAGATAAGGGCTTTCTTTCAGTAGCTCCCAAGATGGCCCATTCAATTTGGGGATAGCTCTTCCTTATATCAACCATAAATGTCTCTCTGCAACTTGCACCCTCTATTCCTAGTTTCAACAGCTTGAGCCAAGCAGACTTGGTCTAAACTCCTTTCCACCTGGCCACCCCTCAAACCCTTGAAGACAGTGATCAGCTTTAACACTACTTGTTGAAAGGAAGCGTCCACTGCTCTACTCCCTCCAGGTTTAAAAGATGCCCCTTTCTCCATCTCTTCCAGCTCCTACCTAAACTCAATTTTCCTATCAGCAAAATGGGAATGATACTCTTTCTGCCTAACAGAGTTGTCATAATGATTTGATGAGATACCATGCATGAAATCTCTGAAAATTTTCCCAAAGTGATCCACAAACATGACACACTTCAATTGCTTCTATCATTACTACAATTATTACCACTAATTACCACTAAGCAGCTAGGTAGCGTGGTGGACAGAGCTTTCAGGTCCTAGAACAGTGATTCCCAAAGTGGGCGCCACCGCTCCCCCCCCCCCATGGGTGCTGCAGTGATCCAGGGGGGCGGTGATGGCCACAGGTGCATTTATCTTTCCTATTAATTGCTATTAAAATTTAAAAAAATTAATATCCAGGGGTGCCAAGTAATATTTTTTCTGGAAAGGGGACAGTAGGCCAAAAAGTTTGGGAACCACTGTCCTAGGGTCAGAAAGATCTGATTTCAAATCCACCATTAGGTGCTTCCTAACTGTGTGACCTTGAGTAAGTCACTTTTGTTTGCTTCAGTTTCTTTGACTGTAAAATAGGGATACTAATAGCACCTATCTCCCAGGGTTGTGAGGATTAAATGAAATAATATATAATAAAATATAATATGTAATCATGCATATAATAAAAATCTATTTTAAAATATTAAAAGTGCTTAATACAGACCCTGACAAATAGCAGGTGCCTAATCTATCCATTCCTTCTTCCTTCCTCTTTCCCTAACACAGGGCCAGGAAAATAGCAGATACTTAATAAGTCCTCCTCCCCTCCCTATCTCTTATCTCTTCCCTCCTTTCCTCTAGCACTCATTCACTTTGCAGAGATAAAGGTTCTAAACCATCATTCCATACAACTGACTCAAGAGGATTCTTCAGGGACTGAACCCTATTTATTCCTGCGCCCTTCCTCACCACCTCCCCTCAACAGAGATGAGAGCCTTAAGGAACCAAATCCCAAGAGTCTTAGCCAGCTGGACAGAAGAGGGATCACCTTAATGTCCACTTCCACTTCCTCCTGCCCCACTTTCTCATCGGTGGCATCGATATCCCCGAAGGTCAGGGTCCCGTTTCGCCCAATTTTCACCTGCTTCTTGTAGGTATAGTAGAACTCCACGCACTGGGCCACTGTTTTGGTCTGAATCTGGTTTGGAGTCAAAATGGCAATCATTTGTTCTGTTGAATTCATTTGTTAGCACTCCCTTTCCTCCCTCTGCTGTTCTCTCCCTCGCTGTCTAGTACGCCGGCTCCTTGCCCTCCAGACAGTACAATGCACTGGGCTGATTAATTCAATGAACATTTATTAAGTGTCTTCTATGTTAGGCAGTGAGGATACAAGGACAAAAATGGAGCATTCCCTGACCTTGAGGAGTTTATAGTCTATTGTGGAATGAGTATAAATGAACAGACACACAACAGCAGTGGTTTTCTCAGCACGGGGAACTTTCTGTATGAGAACCGAGACCAGTCTGTGACTTAGTATGAAAATTCTAAGGAACTGACTGAGAAACAGAGGATAGGTATCTTGCCCAGGGTTACACAGATGGTGGTGCCAAAGGCAGGACCTGAACCCAGTTCTTCCTGACTCTAAACTTAAAATCAGAGCCATTGTTCTACATGCTACCTTAGGCAAATAAGGAAAACTGGGAATGGGGAGAGCAGTAATACCTTGAGGAATCGAGAAGTGTGCCCCAAAGGGAATGGCATCTGAGCTGAATCCTGAGGAAATGAGGAGTGAGTGCATTCCAGATCAGGGTGGCTTGTACACATGCATGGAGGTGAGAGGGGGAGTATCGGGGCAACAACTACTATTCCTGCTGGACGGCAGGCAGAGCTCACAAAGGAGCGCAGTATGAAATAATATCGGAAAGGAAGATAGCAGGCAAACTGTTGGAGGTTTTAAATTCCAAACAAAGGAGCTGGAATTATGGGAATGGAAACGAAGGGGGTCCAAGTTTCTCTCTCTCCCTCTCCCTTTGCCCTTTCCCCCTCCTTGTTCCTCCACCCCCCTCCCCCCATCTCTGCCCATCTCCTTCCACACCTACCCGACATCCCCAAAGCTCCCATACACACACACACCCTGAGGCACTGAGACAGTAAGTCATTTGTCTACACTCACACTCTCTCTACCCATAGGCAAAGACAGTCATCTCTATCTATAGTTATGCAGATATGGGGTAGGAGGAAGAGGGAGGTCACAGGCTAGCTGGGTGGCCCCTGGGCAAATGACTTAATCTCCTCATCCTCTAGGCCAGTAATGGGCAAACTCTTTAAAGAGGGGGCCAAAGGAAAGGAAATGCTTCTCTGTCAGTCTGTTTCTAAGACAACTCTTTAGAAGTTTCATTGTATTCGTCAGATTAGGAATAACGTCAGGCAGCTAGATAGAACATTTCAGGGGGCTGCATCTGGCCCGAAGGCCACAGTTTGCCCATCACAGATCTAGGCGCTGCTGAAGGCTACAAATTAAAGACTTTTTGCCACAGCAAAAGGACTTTCCATTGTGTAATTGGAAATCTTGTACCTTTGAACTACATTACCTAGGATTCCACTGACTTCCTGTCATTACATGCTGATGTAGACAGGAGATAAAGTGGGGGGAGCTGGGTGTCTAGCATTCTTCTCTTCCTGTGAGGGCGCTGTGAACGCGAGACTTTTTGAACAGGTAGATTAGCGTGGGCATGTGATTTTATTTTGTTATTTTATTATTCCTTTACTTCTAGGGATTATTAATATTATTTTTGTTATAATAGTGTTATTATTTTGTAATTAATATAAATATTAATGAATCTTATAAAACATAATATATTCAATTTTAATTTTTACACAATGCAATGTAAGAAAGCCATGTGCTTCATCAGTTTAGACAACCCCCGCCCTCCAAAGATAAAGCTATTTCCATGTCATTCTTCTCCATTTGTTTTAATATTAGAATTCTAGTCAGCGAAAGATTACAGGTTGATTTCCACCAAATTACAGAGTTTCAGACTATAGATCTCTCTTTAGGCATAGAGCCACAGTCAATATTTTTACATTCTCTTAAGGGCAGAGGATTGGTCTGATTTGAACCCAGGACCTCCCATCTTTAGGCCTGGCTCTCAATCAACTAAGTGACCTAGCTGACCCCAAAAGGATCAATTCTAAGGCAGAAGAATGGTAAGAGTCAGCAATTGAGTGACTTGCCCAGGGTGTCTGAGGTCACATTTGAACCCAGGATTTCCCGACTCCAGGTCTGGTACTTTATCTACTGTGCTACCTAACTGCCCCTAACACACATATTTTCCAAGATGAGGGCTCAGTACTTAGAGGTTCATATTCAGTCCAAGAAATAAATGTGTCTCCAGAGGGGCCTGATTGGGGAAAACCCATTCTGAGTTTTCCCATTGAGCTCAGGAGCCCCCTCCTGCCCCTTCCAATTGTTGATGCTCTCTCCCACCCACTAAAATTACTTTGTATTATCATAATTATTATGTATTTAAGTAAATGTATTCAGAATATACTTATTATAATATAATTCTAACATGAAATAATATAATTAAATGTAAATATTAATGATATCTAACAATATTGTTAAATATAAATTTAATGAACAAATGAAATGAGAATATTTCTTTAATAGAAGTTGATGTTATTATTATCATTGTTATTATTATTATTATTATTATTATAAATTATTAGAATGAGGGACAACTTCAGCAGAATCTGTGAACTCCACTGGCATCTTCCTTTAGATGACAAGCAAGAGAGGAAGGCCCCCAGCTTGTCAAGTGCCCTCCCCAGTGACAAACTTATGGGAGGACATGGGGAAAAGTCCTAGAGGATGGGCAGGCCTGGAGAAGCTGACATTGAAGAGCTCGCAGATCCACTGGCATTTCAAAGTGTTTTTGTGTCTGTTTAAGCACAATGCCATCCCCCTCTTCCCAATAAGATGGAAACTCCTTGGGAATGGAGATGATTTCATCTTTGTTTTTGCATTCCCTACTGCCTAGCACAGTGCCCGGTGCTTGATTAATGTCTGCTGAGTTGACATCTCTTTCAGCCAGAGGTGACGGAACTGACAGAAGTAAGGGAACGTGTGATCTGGCATGACCAGGGAGCAGGAGTGCTCCCCAACTTCCAATTTCCAGACTATGTGCTGGGTCTGAAGTCACTGAGCCAGCTGCCAGTCCCTCTTGGTGTGGGAGTGATCTCACTGTCTGATGCTGCCAATCACTGCCCTCTGCAGCCAGTATTCTGGCCAGTGTGGTCATGGCTCGCTTCTGCCCCCTGCCCTCCTTTATTTCCCCAGCCATTATTGGCTTTGAATCCAAATGATCTGAAGAACCCCTACAGGTATCCTCACTGGTCTGAGGGAGGAGGTTGGGACAAAATGTTCTACCATCTCTTCATGGGAATAGGAAGCAAACGGGGAAAAAGGCAGAGAAGCAATTGAGAAGGAGTTGGAGGAAGAAGCTGATCTTTTCCCTCTTCAGAATGAAAGCTGATGGGGGCAGGTAGTGGACAGAGAGCTAGGCACAGAGATGGGAGGTCCTGGATTCAAGACTGGTCTCAGACCCTTCCTAGCTGGGTGATCCTGGGCAAGTCACTTAACCCCCATTGTCTAGCCCTTACCACTCTTCTGCCTGAGAACCAATATGCAGTATTGATTCTAAGATGGAAGGTTAAGAGTTTATTTTATTTTTTAAAACAAACCCTTGGGGAATTGCTTGTCAGCTCTGGGAGGGGGGAGGGAAAAAGGGGAGTCATGTTACTATGGAAAAATACTTAAATTTAAAAAATTTAAAAACAAAATAAACTCTTACTTTCATCTTAGAAATGAAACTAAGTATCAGTTCTAAGGCAGAAGAGCCATAAGGGTTAAGCAATGGGGGTTAAGTGGCTATACTGTATGAATATAAACACCTTTAGGCCAGGACTGATTTTCATTTTATCTTTGTATCCCCCCAAATTAGTGCCTTAAACATACCAGGTTACACAAATTAAGCTGAATTTCTTCCCATAGGGAAAATGTCATCCAACTCACCAACTTCTGCACCAGGAAGAAGTCCTTCTTGTAGATGGCAATGCCCTTATTGAATAGCTTTTTTTCAGATACTTTCCACTGGTCAGACCCTGAGGACGGAGAGAAAGAGAAAAATGAGAAGAGAATGAAAAACCAATTCAGGTCAAAAGAAATTTCTTTGGAAGACCACAGGAAACATGGCGGACTGGTGAGAGAAACTTTCCTTCCACCCTGGGGGATGCTCTGTCGCTCTGAAGGTCTACCCTGAAGGACCAGATACTACCTAGGGCTCATCTGTTCCTCCCAACCCTGCCAGCTGATCTAAGTTCTCCTCTTAGGTGTGACCCAGGTTGAGGGAAACAGTAAGGACAATCCCAGAGACGTTCCCTCCTGAGACCTGTAGAGACCATGTCTCATTTATTCTCCCACGATGCCTTCCACATTAGAATCCTGGTTCAGACTACCCACCCAGCTTCCCCATGGCATGAGGAATGGGATGAAAGAAGTCATAGCGGGAATCTTGCAGATAGTAGCTTGCCAAGGAACCATGCTATGTCCTTCCTGACCTTCAAGTTCCAGCTTAGAATTCACCACCTGCATGAAACCTTCCATGATTCACCCCAACCATCCCCAACCCTTTGATTTTCTCTAGCACATCTAATTTTCTCCCAGCTATGTCCATTTTGGTATTTCTGTTGCTGCCCGTAATAATTCATGTTTACTTATAGTTCCCCATAATAATTAGGTATGCAAAATTCCTGATCTCACCAATATCAGCAATGTTCAATGTGGGAATTCCTTCTACTAGATACAGATTGTGGAACATCTTTTTTTTTTTTTTTTTTTAAATAAAAACCCTTATCTTCTGTCTTGGAGTCAATACTATGTATTGATTCCAACGCAGAAGAGTGGTAAGGACTAGGCAATAGGGATCAAGTGACTTGTCCAGGGTCACATAGCTAGGAAGTGTCTGAGGTCAGATTTGAACCTAGGACCTCTCATCTTTAGACCTGGCTCTCAATCCACTGAGCCACCCAGCTGCCCCCAGAACAACTCATCTTTGACTTTGTAGTGAAGTCCTGGGAATCACTTGGGACACAAATATGAAGTGACTTACCCAGGGTCATCTAGTAAATCAAGGGGCAAATTGTCTAATATTCTCTCCATGCTATTTTGCTATCTTTATAAGGTAGGGTAGTATAAATACTCTCTTTTTCTTCTTAGGTCTTGGTCTGTGATTTCATTGGTATAAGGAATGCTTAGTGGGTAAACCTCTCTACTGATGCAGATCTACCAGCTGTAAATGATTGTTTTAGAGTCAGCTGGAACACTGTGAGTTTAAGTGACTTGCCAAGGACACACAACCAGTATGTGTCAGAAGTGGGACTTGAACTCAGAGCTTCTTGACTCAAGAGACAAGCCACTCTTCTATCCAAAAATACTCTGTGATGAGACTTTTATTATCTTCATTTCATCACAAGAAAATTCAGGGTCAGAGAGGTTTAAGTGACTTCTCTGGGGGTCCCATGAGTGAAAGGAAAGGAGCTTTCTCTTCTCTTACTTAGATCCTAAAAGTTTACAAAGCACTTTCCTCATGATAATTCTGCAAATTAAGGACATAAGTAGAAAGAATTATTGATTTCACCAGGATAGGCAGCATTGAATGTATAAATTCAGACACAGCTGTTAAGTGACTTACCCAGGGTCATATAGCAAATTATGATAAGAGGCAAGATATCTAAGTCTAATACTCTAAACATGAAACCTTATTTATTATAAGGTAGGGAAGTATGAGTATTCTTTTTTTCTTTTTTTGGCCTGAGCCTGTGATTTCACTGGTTTTAGAAACAGTGAGTAAATTCTCTCTACAAAAATTCCCTCTACCTTGCACACACAGCCATTGGGTTCTTTCCCATATTTGAGTTTTGCCTGCTTCTCTCCCCTATTTTTCCACCCTGAGAAATAGTAAAATTATCGAAGGCAGAGGCTAGTCCTGAGACTGCCTTTCTGCCTGCCATCTCCTTACAGAATTTAGGACAAAATACTCTGTACACAGTAGGGACTCCATACATGCTATTTACTAATCAAGGGGGCAGTTGGTTCCTTTCCCTGGCTCACCTGTATAGTGATAATTTGCCAGTGGGTGATCAGGAGGTCGAAGTGGCTTCTTGAGCAACAGTTTGGTCAGCGTAGCCTGAGGGAGGAAAGAGGAAGGTCGAGGCCTCAACCAGGACTGCAGAAGACCCTGATACCCGGCAAAGTGCCCCAAGTACCCAGGATAAGTCCTAGCAGCCCTGAGACAAATACCTTTTTGCTCTATCACTGTCCCTAAGGAAAATTATTTCCTTTTACAGAAGGTAGCAATTGCTGAATTGCAGGAAGAGACCTTAGCATCTAATCTACCCTTATTTGATAAGGGGAAACTGAGGTCCATTGAGATGAAGTAGTCTGCCCAGAGTTACATAAGGAGAAAACACAGGGCTTACAAACCAAATGGTTTAGAATAAAGGAAGGAGCAATGGAGGTGGGTGGAGGTCCTGCCTTCAAATTCTTGCTCTGCTCCTCACTATCTCATGGACCTCAAACAAGTCATTTGCTTGGGAGGATCTCAGCACCATCAAAGGTAAAATGAGAGGAAAAGATTGCTTGAATGAAGTGCTTTCCAACCGTTAAATCTACAATCCTACAAACCAACTCACTTGATCCCAGTATGAGACTCTCTATCATATTCTCTTCTATAAGACAACATGCTAAGGGGATTATTAGAGTGATCAGAAGAGACTGGTAATTCTCCTAGAACTCTTGCCAGCAAAATTATTCTTTCAGGAAGCAAAGAAGTCACCCCCCCCACCCCCCTTTATCTGGGGCATACAGTTTCCTCTTGCTTATCCTCCTTTCTCCCCCCATCAAAGTTTTCTAGAACACACACACACACATATATATATAATAT
>NW_025398416.1:0-6697 GCF_016433145.1 Gracilinanus agilis | reverse complement strand
CCCCCTCTCTCTCTTTCCTCCTTGCCCCCTTCGTCCATCTCCATAGTCATAGACCTAGACACTCAATCTTCAATTGGATCCAGCCATCGATGTCCATCCTTTCCCCAATTCCATCTGTCCATGAGATTCCTGTACAACTCTGCCAACCATGAGAGGCCAGTACAACTCTGCCTATGATCCCTTTCAGAAGGGAGAAGCTCTAAGAAAGTTGGAGGGGAAGAAAGGAGAAGTTCTAATTCAAAATCACTCACGTATGACCTTGGACAAGTCATATCTTGTCTTTGATGCTATAGAAAATGTAAAGAATGGTCAATGACCTCTAAAGCCCCTCCTGGCCTTGACATTTCTGTTCTTAGATCTCTCCCAGCCCTGACATTTTATTTCTTAAGGTCCCTCCCAGTTCTGACATCTGTTCTAAGGTCCTTTCCAGTTCTAGCATTATTTGTTCTAAGGTAAAGTTCCTTCTAAATTGGAACAGTTTATCCCTGATATTCTGTTATATATTCTATGTGTTTGAGATGAAGTATCCCATGAGGTGTAGAGGAGGAAGAGGAGGAGAAAGAGGAAGAGGAAGAGGAAGAAGAAGAAGAGGAAAAAGGGGAAGAAGAGAAGGAGGAGGAAGAAGAGAAAAAGGAAGAAGAACAGGATAAAGAGGAAAAAGAGGAGGAGGAAGAAGAGGAGGAGAAAGAGGATGAAGAAGAGAAAAAGGAAGAAGAGCAGAAGAAGGAGGAAGAAGAGGAGGAAGATGAAGAGGAGGAAAAGGAGGAGGAAGAAGAGGAGAAAAAGGAAGAAGAGCAGGAGAAAGTGGAAGAAGAGAAGGGGAGGAAGAGGAAGAAGAGAAAGAGGAAGAAGAACAGGAGAAAGAGGAAGAAGAGGAGGAGAAAGAAGAGGAGGAAGAGGAAGAAGAGCAGGAGAAAGAGGAAGAAGAAGAAGAGAAAAAAGAAGAGCAGGAGAAGGAGGATGAAGAGGAGAAAAGGAGGAAGAAGAGCAGGAGAAAGAGGAAGAAGAGCAGGAGAAAGAGGAAGAAGAGAAGGGGGGAGAAAAAGAGGAGGAGGAGGAGGAGGAGGAGGAAGAAGAGAAGAAGGAGAAGGAGGAATTGCTTAGTAGCAGCAGCAGCAGCTTGGGCAAGGCTGTGAGGCTCCTGTCTAGAGTTCCAGAGGCAGCACCTGACGGATGGCCCGGTTTACAAACGAGGCAGCAGGACAAAGCAGGTCTGGTTCACATTAGGCGCCTCCGTCTGTGTGTCTGTCCCTCCATCCGTCCGTCTGTCCACTGGGAGGAGGCGCTGGGAGCCTGACAGCTGGGCTCCCTCCCTCCAAGGGGGAGGAAGGAGGGAGGGAGGGAACAAAGAAGAGCTGGGAGTTTGGAGCCGGCCAGCTGAGGCCTGGCGTGCTCAGAAATATGTAATGGCTTTCTTATGTATGAGAAAAGTGAAATTCTCGGAGCCCCATCACCTATTTTCTTGTCAAAGGCTGAGGACAAAAATGTAATCACCCGGAGAATGCCTGCCTGCCTGCCTTCCAGTTCGCTTCCAAAGGGCTGGGCTTATTTGAAGTCGGTTTCTGAAATAGAACACAGACTTCTGAGATAATGTGGAACAGCGAGGCAGAGGGAAAACAGGCCCTCCAGGCTCCCCCAGGGCGGCTCCCCAGGCTCCAGGGAACTAACTTGTCCCAGAGGGAAAAGACCTCCTGGGAGGACCTTTCCCCTAGACCCCAGGGCCCTGCCCCCTTTCCTTCCTCTCATGGCTGTCCCCTCCGGGAGGGAGCTGGCCTTCCTCCAAGGACCCAGGACCAAGACTGGTCCATCTACATGGATGACCTCCCTACTGTGTGCCCAGTCTTTTGCTTAGGACTATTGGGGAGACAGAGGCGAGTGATAGGACAAAACCCAGGTCGGCTGTCAGAGCTGGAAGGAGCCTCAGAACAGAGAATGTCAGGCTGAGACAGGATTTCAGGAAAGAGAAGGTGAGAACTAAGAGAAAAGTTTAGGGGCTTGGGATTTCTTTGGGACTTCCAAGTATGGAAACTCCCTTCACTAATGCATTACCCTTGGAGAGGTTGAAGGACAGAAATAGAAGGAAGTTTAGAACCAGAAGGTTGGTTGGGACCATGGAACAAAAACACTGAATGTCAGAAATGGAAGGAACCTCAGAACTGTAAGAGTCTAAATTTAGGTTTTTATGACTAAATATGAAAGATATAAAGTTATATTGTGGTCACTGATTTTAAAATATTATAGCTTAAGGCAAAATGACTTTTAGCAGCTTTATTTACAAAGAGGTGGAAAGAGTGAAAGTGTAAATGTAGATAAAGAGACAGATTCCTAGCCCTTTTCTGGTGAAGTCTGACTGGGCCCCAGCGGGGGCTTCCCTAAATCTGGAATTCCATGTAGATTTCCAGGTAATCCTCAGCCAGAAGTCCCAATGGTGTCTTCAGTCAGAGTTCCACCATTGTAGCCTCCCCCAAAGCCAAAACAGGAATCTCTGGAACCAATCTCTCCAAATGCCAGGAAAGGAATGATCCCTAGACTGGGCCATTCTCTTCTTTTATGCTCTTTTTCCATGTCACTTCCTGTAGCTCCCCCACTTTATAGGAACCAATCGCAGCCTCTCAATTTGCCTAGCACTACCAGGGCAGGGGAGGGAAGGGGGGAGCAGTAGCTTTTGGAGGTATCACTTACTCTAGTAAGTGACTTGTGAACTCTCATACTTAATAGTTAAGTAGGGGTGCTTAAGAGCCAGGAGATGCTGAAAAATCCACCAATAACCTTCAGTGCCCACTAGGCTAAGACCTCCAAGAATCTCATCAAAGCTCACTCTGAAGAGAGTGTCCCACCAAAGCACCAATGAAGAGAGGGTCTCCTCACCCAAGAACCACAGAAGGAATCCATCAATCTTCTTGGTCTCACCTTTTATAGTCCTTTTTCCACATCACTTCCTGTCTCTCTCCCTCTTCACAGGAACTAATCACAGCCTCCCAATTTGCCCAAGGTGGGGCAGCGCTTGGGACCTTTCTAGTAAGTGACTTGTGAACTCTCTTACCTAGTGAACTACCAAGTGTTAAGTAGGGCTACTTCAAATTCTCGATTTATTATATTAAAGGTTGCTGATTGATTACATTAAAAATAAACGAAGAGAGTTTGAATTCTCTTTCACACAAGGGATCCATCATGGATGTCTTTGTCAATGATGCTCCTCCTCAGGTCCTTTGATTTAAGAGTGGTCATGATGCCCTGGAAGCCTCCTCCTTCCCAGGTCCACCTCCCCAGGAGGAAGCCATTCCCTAAACCCAGAGGCGGAATGAACCAGATTTTATTTCCAATCTGAACTCACCTTAAATCCAGGTCCTGCTTCACCCCTACGTGCAAATCTATTTAGAAGCTATATCTAGGGAGAGATCTGAAAAGTATCTCTTGGAACTGGCCAGGGCATTGGAGAAGATCTTTCTTAATCCCACTAATCGGAGTGAGCTCTTTGGTTAGAGATCTTGGGACAGGGTCCACTTGAGATGAATTCCAAAGGAGTAGAGAACAGAACCAGGGAGTGATCCCCTGTTCCCCACACACCTTGCCTTTTCACAGACAGAAGAGCTCATCTGGTTGGTCTCTGAGACACAATGAATTTCCAAATCAGAGGATTCACATTCCAGCTCTGCTCCTTAATGACTGTGTGACTTTGGGTAAGTGATTTGCCTTCTCTGGGCATCAATTTGCTTCTCTATTTAAAGAGGCAATAGTCTGAATGACTCCTGAAGTCCCTTTGAACTGAAAAGGCTGTGATCCTTTAACCTTCACCAGGACTGCCTAGAAGGTTTTCAAAGGCTTTTGTCCCCTAGATTCTGGTCTAGTTCTACATATTCATCATTCAGTCAGTCAATCAATTGATAAACAGGATAAACTGGAGTTATTCAACAGAGAAAACCACTAGGGCTCAGCCTTTACCCATTTCCTGGTTGGGAACCATCTTAACCCAGTGGGCAGAACTTTGGAAGAAAAGTCAAGAGCTCAAGACATGACCCTACTATTAACTAGCTACAGACTTGTAAGTAGTATGAAGTGACAGAGGCATCATCCTACAGGACTCAGACATGGTGGGTATCCTTGGTCCACTAGCCTAGCAGCAGCAGCATCTTTTCCTTTAGCTAAGCATGGGCTCCTGTAAGAATAAAAATTAATATCCAAATACTCCAAGTATTGTATTGAATAAGGTTTATTAATAATAACTAAAATAAAAAGCTAGAGTAAAAAGCCAACTTTCCCAATCACACATACGGGGGGGAAAAAGGAAACAAAGGCAGAATTACAGAACTTATCTATACATGTAAGGACGCAAACGTGGGGATGAAGGGAAAAGGATTCTGGGAGATGAAAAGGAATTCTTGGAGATCGAGTCCAGGGGTTCAAGATTTTCTAATTATAAGCTTCCAATCCCAGGATTCCATTATTATCACATTCCTCTTTCACTAGTGTCTTCTCATCTCCCTGCTCTCCCCATTACTGACTCTGGAATCTGAAAATTGGTTTTCAAATTCAGTTTCTGATGCTTACTTCTTGTTTGGCCTTGGCCAAGTAATTTCATTCTTGGCCTCAGTTTCCTCATGTGTAAAATAAAGGGGTTGAGGGTTCTCCCCTCTCTAAGATCCCATGAATCCCCAACTTCAGCCTCTCTCACTCTCCTCTTGGGATTTAGAAGGAGGAGGATGATAGGTCAAGAGCTGCTGCCCATGCCACCGAGGCACAGGCAGATATTCTACGTCTGACGGAAGTCAGCTCAGGACTGCCCTGCATTTTCTCGGTGGATCAGCAGTGATGTAGGCATGCCCCAGTCAAGGCGGAGCTCACCTGCACAGGTGGACTTGCAGCTCTACTCCTCTCTCTGTACCCTTGAATTGGCCACCATTGTCAGAATTCCAAGGTACTGTGTAAGAAGAGACTGAAAGTCCAGTCTTATCGTGGGCTAGTGGAAAGAACCATGGATTTGGGGTCATTAGAAGGTCCAGGCCCTTTGGGGCAGCTAAGTAACTCAGTGGATTGACCACCAGGCCTAGAGTCAAAAGATCCTGGGTTCAAATCTGGCCTCAGAAACTTCCTAGCTGTGTGACCCTGAACAAGTCACTTCAACCCATTGTCTAGCCCTTACCTCTCTTCTGCCTCGAAACCAATACACAGTATTGATCCTAAGATGGAAGGTGAGGGTTCTATAAAAATAAATGAATATTAATTATTTTAGTGTGTTATTAATATTTAATAAAAATAAAATAATGTCAGGACCCTGACTCTGTGGGTGAGAATTGTGGGCTAATGCCTCTGTCACTCTACCCTCGTTAAAATCAAAGTCAGATCTTGAGCTCTTTTTTCTTGGGTTCAAATCTGAGCTCTGCCATTTACAACTTGTGTGGCTCTAGGGGAATCATTTAACCTCTCCATGCCTCAGTTTCCTTATCTGTCAAAGGAAGGAGAGATGCTTCAATGCTCTCTAAAATCTCTTACAGCTCCAAGAGGAAGATTCTTTGTTCCCCATTTGTAAATGAGAACGGACATGATTAAAACGAGCTCCAGCCCTCCAACCCTCCCAAACTGTGGCATTGCCCAGGGATCCCCGGTCCTCCTGAGATGGCCGGCAGGCATTTGCTCTCTGTGGCATGGCTCTCCTGCCCTCCAGATGGACCACACTTCCTTTCCACTGAAACAGCAGAGGGAGGAATTCAAAGACCCTGATCAGAAGGAGCCTGGAGATGCTGAAACACTGTCTCTCCTTCGAGGAGTTCGAGGGGCTTCTCAAAAAGGGCAGGGATGGAAGGAAATTCTCTGGCCAGTCCTGGGTTCGAAAAATAAAACATCGTTCAGACAAGAGATGGGTCTAAACCATAAGCTATGAGTAGACCAAAAGAGTCCGGGGAATTTTAGGGAATTACGGGCTGGAAGGGACTTTATTATTATAGATTTTTTTTAAACCCTTAACTTCTGTTTATTGGTTCCTTGATGGAAGAGTGGTAAGGGTGGGCAATGAGGGTCAAGTGACTTGCCCAGGGTCATGCAGCTGGGGGAAGGGACTTTAGAAGCCATCATTTTACCAATGAGAAAACTGAGGACCTAAGAAGGGAAGTGTCTGGGGTGAGATCTGATCCGCAGTCATGCCAGCTCCAAGCCTCACTCATGGGCTCTCTTTTACAAATTCCCTTGTTTGGTAAATAAGGAATCACTGAATGGATGAGGAGGCTATGGTCCAGATGAGGGAAATGACTCCCTCAGGGTCACACAGGGAGGGAAGGGTCAGGGCTCTGACTCCACAAGGTGTCCACAAGTTGGGAGCTGCCTCTGTAGAAAGTCAGTGTTGCCTGGTAGTAAGAGCTCCAAGGAAAGACTTAGGAAATCATTTATTTATTTATTTATTTATTTGCTTATTTATTTGTTTGTTTGTTTGTTTGTTTATTTATTTATTTATTTCAGTTTTGGCTCCACTCCTTGGACCAGGCACTCTGGCTTCCATACCTGAAAATGAATGGATGAATAGAAACACAGAAGATAAAGTTTATATTACGTGCGTGCGCATATGTGGGAAATGATTCCTTCTCTATTAAGGGGAAGAGAAGGGAGAAACGGAGATACCTGGGAATTTTAATAGAACCAACAAAGAAAATTAAATTAATTAATTAAATTAAAATTATTTTATTTATATATGTATAAACTAAATTTA
>NW_025398415.1:0-6623 GCF_016433145.1 Gracilinanus agilis | reverse complement strand
ATATATATATATAACACAGTGGAATTGTTTGTCAACTCTGGGAGGGGAGAGGGAAGAGGGAAGGGAGACAACATGAATCATGTAACTTTAGAAAACCTATGTGTAAATTTGTAATTGGAATAAAAGAATGATAAATTAAGAAAAAAATTAAAAGAAGAAAAAAGAAAACCCCAAGTAGGAACAAAGAGTCAGGCATGACTGAAAGCACTGAACAACAAGAACCACACTTCAAATGGCAGCCACAACAGCAAAATCTATATGATTATGAAGGATTGTCATGTAGAAGAAAGGTTAGACTTATTCTGCAGTTTGATCATTTGTATTTAATATTTCATGTACATGTACATGCTGTCCCCTTTGCCCCATGTAGAATACACCACTATTTGAGGGCAGACATTGTTTTGTTTTTGCTTTTTTATCTCTAGCACCTATCACAAAGCCTACCACATAAGATACTTGTTTAATAGATTCCTGATTAGCTCAAGAGGACAGAACTAGGAATCCTAGACAAAAGTTGTATAGAGACAAATGTAGTTGCTATGTTAGAAAGCTTTTCTAATAATGTAAGCTATCCAAATGGGCCATACATGGCTCAAATAGAAATTGGTTTCTTTCCTCTGGAAGTATCAAACACAGGCTGAATGACCACTCAGTTGCTACAAAATCCCTTCTCAGGCTGGACTAGAAAGTCCCTGAGGTGCCTCCAGACTCTGAAATTCAGTGATTCTGTATTCAAATTCAAAGAGCCTACCAAAGTGTTTCCATGAGCTTTCCTTTAGTAAAGCTCCTTCTAACTCAAATGTCCTCTAAACTGAGTTCTCTAAGCCTTTCTACCAAATGTGCAACTTGGAGCCACTCTGGGGGGTGGGGAGGGGAAGGAAAAACTGGAAGAGTCAGAACCCTAGAATGTGATGGGCTACTCAGTCCTTGAAGAGCTGGCTTTTTTTCCTATCATTTTTGCAAGGGTTTTGACTCTGGGGATAGCTATTGACAAGGAGACAAATGAGCTGGAGAACAAGGAAGACCCAACTGGACTGAGTTTTCTTATTTTCATCACACGGCAAAGGAAGCAGTGTTTGTCTACTGCGTTTCTTCCTAGGTCTCCTTTGTATGATATATAGTTTCTGAAAGGTGCCAGTTTGTATTAGTCAGTGAATAGGCAAAAGCCATAATTTCACATTTATATCCTTGGAGATATTTGATTTAGAAAGTATCTTCTGAAGCCCAGATGATTTCTCCTTCCTGTGAGTAGTCCACACACAATAGTGACAACTGTCTTATGTGGTAGGAAATTTGCAGTCTTTATGGTCTGCCAAATTGTGACAATATGGAGAATGCCATTGAACTGCGCACAATAATGTATACAAACATGGTGATATTTAACAGTGAGACACTTTCAATCCCTCCCCACAACACATTGAGAAAAATTCCACATCATTGTTGAATGATACAAGTTACCTTGGAAAGGAGTTGGATCATTATACCCTTAACTTTTCCAATTTGGCTCTAAAGATTGTCTTTTAAATTTTTTAAAAAGAAAGTATGAATAAATATACACTTTAACCATATGAAAAAAAACCCAACTCGGTATTCCTCCAACATAGACTGGTGCCATCTTATTACAATATTCACGCCAAATTTAGAAATTTTTGCTTCAAGAGTTTATCATGCCTTTTCTTTGAAGTGGCTGAATTTTAAAGTCCCATTTTTTTCCTCTTGGAGAAAAAAAATTATGGAGTCTATGAAGATTAAATATAATTATTTAACATCATTCATTTATAACTTCCATATAGGCCTGTCAACAGGAAAAGGATGAAAAGGTGAATGAGCATATATTTTGTGCTCCCTAACCTTGCCATCACCCCCTATAGTATGTATTATTTAACAGATTCTACTTTCTATAGGAGTATATCACTTCTGTAGAAGAAAGGTACCTTAGCCTAAAAAGGTAATATTTAAGGGCACTACCACAAAACTGTTATACAAACTACTGGTCCCAAAATTAATGACTTGGGGAAATATTACATTTTGGTTTCCCAAATTTAATATAGCTTCAAAGCAGAACATCTAGGGCAAGCCATATATAAAAGGCCAATGCAAGTAGCATTAAAAATGCTTCTGGGGCAGCTAGGTGATTCAGTAGATTGAAAGCCAGACCTATAGAGACAAGAGGTCCTGGGTTCAAATCTGACCTCAGACATTTCATAGTTGTGTGACCCTGGGCAATTCACTCAACCCTTACTGCCTTGCCATTACTGCTCTTCTGTCTTGGAATCAATACATAGGAAGATAAGGGTTAAAAAAAAGTGCTTCCATTGGAGGAAGGGACAGAAATGGGCTAGAAGGTCAGGATGGAACCCTTCATGTGAATGCTGGCATATCATCTGGTAGCTTCCAATTTGGACTAATCAGTTTGGGCATTTAAATGATAATATCACTTGTCTATGTTGCTGGAGGATTGCAAGTTGCTTAATGAGTACCTTACAATTTCTTTTGAACGATAGTATTTTATTTATTATTTATTTTAATATCCATTAAAAAAATGAGTTCTGGGGCAGCTGAGTAGCTCAGTGGAGTGAGAGCCAGGCCTAGAGACGGGAGGTCCTAGGTTCAAACCCGGCCTCAGCCACTTCCCAGCTGTGTGACCCTGGGCAAGTCACTTGACCCCCATTGCCCACCCTTACCACTCTTCCACATATGAGACAATACACCAAAATATAAGGGTTAAAAAAAATGAGTTCTGAATTCTCTCCCTACGTCCAGTCTCTCCCCTATTCATTAAGAAGGTAAGCAATATGTTATCAATTATACATGTGAAGTGATGCAAAATATATTTCTATATTAGCCATGTTGGAAAAATCAACAACAAGAAAAAGCAAGAAAAATAAAGTTAAAAAAGCATGCTTCAATTTGCCATCAGAATTCATTAGCTCTCTCTGGAGATGAATCCATCATGGGTTCTTTGGATTAGTCTTGGATCATTATATTGATCACAGTTGCTAAGTCTTTCACAGTTGATCATCATTATAATATTGTTATTGTGCATAATTTCTCTTGGATCCATTCATCTCACCACTTTGCACCAAATCATTTGTCTTCCTAGGTTTTTCTATATTCATCCTGCTCATCTGTTATAATCATATACCAATTCTTGTCCATCTATTCCCTATCTCCATGTTGGTGAACCTATGGCATCTGTGCCAGATGGGGCTACTCCCTTTCCCCTGTCCACCACACCTGAGGACATTTCTCACATCACCTACCCCTCTGCCCAGCAGCCCAAAGGAAGCACTTTCTCCTTCCCCTGCCTGGAGTAAGGGGATAACTCACATGTGGCATGAGGGTGCAGTTTGAGTACTCAAGTCTCTAAAAGGTTCACCATCACAGCCCTAATTAATGGACATCTCCTAAATTTCCAGTTCTTTCCAACACAAAAAGAGCTGCTATTAATAGTAGTGTACATATATGTCCTTTGCCTTTTTCTTTGATTTCTTTGAGATACAGAGCTAGTAATGATACTGATGGGTCAAAGGGTATTAAAGCCTTACAAATTTTGATTCCCTAATGTAAAACTCCAGGGGCTTCTCTTTAGATTGTGATCTTCTTGATGGCAGGAACTGTCTTTTGCCTCTTTTTGTATCTTCACCTCTTAGCACAATGCCTTAATAAACACACAGTAGATACTTAATAAATAATGATTGATTGAGATATTGTAAATTATGGCTTTATTATGTGGTGTTTTCTTTTTGTTCTCTCAATTTCTTTACTAAAAATAAAAATCAGTATAACAGCTTATGTTTCTATAGAAGTTTAAGGTTGGCAGTTTTTCTTCATATCCCTGTGAGGTATGTAGTGTGAGTATAATTATTCCCATTTTTCACATAAGGAAATTTAGGTTAGGCTCTAGAATGCTCTGTGGTTGTGCAGCTATTGTTTCTAAGGTAGAGTTTGAATCCAGATCTTGTAGTTCCAATCTAGACCTCTTATCTACTCAGAGATATGACTGTATTTGCTGAAGGGCACAAAAATGAAAGGCGGGTGTAGTTTGTATATGTTCAAACACACACACACATACACATACCCTCCTAATAATAATTTATTGCACCTTTCCCACACGCAAACTGAGGAAACTTTCTGGATTGGCTCAACACAATCTGGAATTTTTGTGATCTGTTTGCAGAACTTTTTGCAGAGGTCAGACTTAAAATGTGCAGAGTGGGTGCAGAGTCATATAGTGTGAGCTAAAAAGGGTTCCCATTTTTAAAAAAAAGCTATTCTGCTACCTGGACTCACACCATATTAGTGCTTTCTTCTTTTGTGTTCAGCATTTCCCGCTTTCTGTAGGGGGAAATTCTATAGGCATATTTAAAAATAGAAGCCTTTGGCAAAGAATTGGAAATTAACAGGATGTCCATCAATTGGGGAATGCTTGAATAAATTGTGATATATGATGATGATGGAATACTATTGTGCTATAAGAAATGATGAACAGGATGATTTCAGAAAAAAAAGCTAAAAAGTACTACATGAACTGATGCAGAGTGAAATAAGCAGAACTGGGAGAATATTGTACATAGTAACAGCAATATTGTGGAATGATCAGCTGTGATAGACTTAGCTACTCTCAGCAAAACAGTGATCCAGGATTTAGGATCCAGGACAATTCTTAGGAACTCTAGAGAAAGAACTACTGGAGTTGAAATGCAGATCAAAGCATGTGATTTTTCACGTTAGTTTGTTCATGTTTTTTATTTGGGGGTTTGATTTTATATGAGTGTTCTCTAACAAAAATGAACAATATAGAAATATGCTTGGCATGATAATACATGTATAACCCAAATCAAATTGCTTGCCAGCCTCAGGAAGGGGGAGGGAAAAAAGGGAAGGAGATAGACAATATAGATCATATACCATAAGAAAACTTATGTTGAAAAGTCTTATTATATATAATAAGTAAAATAAAATATCCTAATAAAAAAGAAAAAAGAAGACTAGAATTCTAGAAATAGTTTTGATAGATTGAGTTCTTTGTGACAACAAAACCTAATGATTAGGATGATGTTGGCATGGCAAGATAATATAAGAGGAAAAAGGATAAAGAATAGTTGAAAACTACATTTTGGAGTTGACGAGAATTCAAGAGGAATGCTGCCTATTTCATAATTTTGCCTCTAGCCAACTCCCTTCTGTATTTTAGCTACTTAGGTATTTGAAGCTGGGATTCCATCTGCAGCTTTGTCATACTGTCATTCTTGCCTTGGATGCCCCGAGTTTGGCAAGCCCTTCATTTAAGTAGGTGGGCAATCATATTTCTTCATGGTGGGCATATGATGAATCAAAATAACTTGAATTCTGGAGGGTTTTTTTCCCTTATTTTTCCTTTAATGAATCTAACTTTGGTTCAAATGGGATCAGTGTGGAGAGTAATATGGCATTATAATGTTACAGCCATCTCTGAGATTGTAAACCAATAGAAGAATTTGAATTCTATGTTTATAAAAGATTTCAAGCTGCCCCATTAAACTGCATAATCTAAGTGTAGTTCCTGCCAGCCCCCATCCAAGAGAAAAGAATGAATGAAAAACACTCATTAAAACCTCACTTTGTACCAAGTATTGTGCTAAGCTATTAAGAGGCCATTGCTACCTCTAATGGAATGGGAAAGATTTACAAAATGCCCCCAGGGAATGTTTTTTTAAAACAGTCTACACAGTGATTATTTAAACCACCAACCAAACTGACCTTGAATGAAAAGGGAGGAAAAGCAGCCAGGTTTGAACAATTTAGAATTTTAAGTAAGATAACAGCTTTCTTCCACTGAGCCTGCCTGACTGCTTGATTGACATATATTTGAAATGCATGGCCTTGGAGGGAAAATGAGCCACTCATATGTAAACCTGGCCCTATGTATGTTAGAAAGAAGGAACACTCCAGTATTCTGCCCATGCACTAAAGTCACAATTTCATGGAATCTTTCATTCAGAGTCCCAGTAAAATGTGGCAGGGAATGATTTCCTCAAGCTGGATGGTAAGGATAAGGTGGGGTGGGGGAGGAAATTATTAAATTGATGATTACATTGGTGGTTCATTATCTATGGATCCAATATAAATTCCTTTTGATTCTACCCCCCTGGAACCATCATGAAGGAAGGGGAAAGTACTGATACTAGAACACCTAAGCTCAACTCTGTTGCTTGTCATATCTTTGTAAATTATGACTGGTGATTCCTGGAAACCTTTGAAAAGCCTTTAGTCCACTTAGTTAGATATATGTATTGTATTTTTTTCTTTCTTGACTTTATTTTTGCAGTATTGGTAATATGAATGAAATAAGGCCTTTCTAATACCCCTCTGTATGATAATCAATCTTTTCTCAGAGAATCAATGTAGAATTATAGAATTTTTAAGTTGGAAGTGACCTTGGAAACCAACTAGTCTGATTGTGTTCTTGCTATCTTCTCCTCTTTTGTTATATCTGTCAAATGAATAGGTTGGTTGACATTTTGTCTTAACCTGTATACCCAAGCTGGTTCTTCCCAGCTTCTGAAATATATGGAAAGATTTCAGGAGATCTGAACTAGAGTAAGAAAAAAATATATATATATATGTATATATATATATAA